>NC_047676.1:38620305-38762335 GCF_011762505.2 Arvicanthis niloticus | reverse complement strand
TCACTTAAGAATTTTCTCTTTGCTGCTTTGATTTCTAGTGCCGATAGAGAGACAGAGAAATTACCTCTCTCTCTTTTGTAGTTTTGTTCATGAATATTATTTTTACTGAAAACATTTTTTCACATAATGTACTCTGCTTACAGTTACCCATCTTGACTGCTCCCAGATAAACCACAATAGTGTAAAACAAACAAACAGAAGAAAAAGAGTCAAAGTAAAAGCTCAAGAAACACATATAGACACAGAGATATACTCAGAAATCCCATAAAAGCACAAACATCCTGCCTCCAAGTTTCTGCCCTGTGTGATTTCCTATCCTGACTTCCTTTGGTGATGAACAGCAATGTGGAAGTGTAAGCTGAATAAACCCTTTCCTCCTCAACTTGCTTCTTGGTCATGATGTTTTGTGCAGAGATACAATCTCTGACTAAGACAACATATAAGTGAATACAAATCATATTTGTTGTTTTAGTTATAGGTTACCTCACTCAGGATGAATTTTTTGTATTTTCATTAATTTACTTGCAAATTTCATGATTTCATTTGTTTTAACAGCTGAATAATATTCCATAAATGTCTAGTCTTTTATAATTCCTGGATTTTATGATAAGAGCATCAGTCAAAATGGTTGATCTAGTGTTTCTGTAGTTGATGAAGAATCTTTGGGTGTATGCCACCGAGTGGCTTAGCTGGATCTTGAGGTAATATCTATTCCTGGCTTCCTGAGGAATGGCCACACTGATTTCATTGTGGCTGTACGAGTTTGTGTTCTCACCAGCAATGAATGAATGTTTCCTTTATCCCATATTTTTACCAGCCTGGGGTGTCATTTTTTTTTTTTTTTTTAATCTTAGCCATTCTGACTGGTGTATCAAAGTAGTTTTGATTTGAATTTCTGGGATGACTAAAGATGTTGAACATTTCTTTAAGCGTTTCTTGGCCATTTGACATTCCTCTTTTGAGAATTCTCTGTTTAAATCTGTACTTCATTTTAAATTGAGCCATATGTGGTTTTGATGATTTTTACTTATTTATATATTTTAGATATTAACACACTATTAGATGTATATTTGGTAAAATCTTTCCAATTAGATAGGCTGCCTCATTTATTCTAATTGGTGGTACTCTTTGCCAGACAGAAGCTTTTCAGTTACACAAGGTCCTATTTATTAATTGTTATTCTTAGTGCCTGTGTTCTGTTTAGAAAGTTTTTTCCTGTGCCAGTGAGTTCAAGACTGTTCTTTGCTTTCTCTTCTCTCAGACTCAGTGTTTGTGGCCATATGTGGAAGTCTTTGATTCATTGGGAGTTGAAATTTGTGCAGGGATAAGTGTGTATCTATTTATACTCTTCTACATGCACCTATCCAGTTGAACAGCTCCATTTGTTGAAAATGCTATCTTTTTTCCAATTATATTTCTGAGTGCTTTAACAAAAGTTAGGCATCCATAGGTGTGTGTGCCTGGGTGTTCAAGGTGATTCTTTTGATCAATGTGTTTATTTTCATGCCAATGGTGTTTTATTTTATTACTGTTGCTCTGTAGTACAACAGAAATCATGGTTGATTATATCAGCAATAGTTCTGTTAATATTCAGGATTGTTTTAGCTTTCCTGGGTTTTGGGCTTTATGTATGAAGCTGAAAATTGTCCTTTCATGTTCTGTGAAATTTTGATGGGGATTTCATTAACTTTGTAGATTGAATTTGGTACAATGTCCATTTTTTACTATATTAATCCTATCAATCCATGAGTATAGGAGAGCTTTCCATCTTCTGATATTTTCTTCAGTTTCTTTATTCAATGTCTAAAATTTTTTATTTATTTTATTTATATTTTTTTATTTTTATTGTATAAGTCTTTCACTCACTTTGTTAAAGATAACCCTGAGATTCTGTTTGAGACTATTGGGAGTGGTATTCTTCCCTTGATTTTTTTCTAGGTCCATTTTCCATTTATACACAGGAAGGTTACTGACATTTCTGTTTTGATTTTGCGTCCTGAGACTCTGCTGAAAATGCTTATCAGCTCTAGGAGTTTCCTGCTAGAAAATTTAGACACACAGACACACAAACATACACACACACACATACACACACACACACATTATCATCTACAAATGAATATACTTTGATCCCCCCTTCCTATTTGTGTCCTCATGATCTTCATTAATTTTACAGATGTAGCGAAGTCTTCAAGTACTATGTTAAATTGTTGTACAGTGTGGACAGCCTTGTCTTGTCCCTGATTTTAGAGGAAATGTTTTGAGTTTCTCTCCATATGAATTAATTGGGCTATGGGCTCGCTGAAAATCAACTTTCTTATATTGAAATATGACAGTTCTATCTGTAGTCTGAGAGAGAGAGAATTTTGGAGCATAATTATGCATAGACTCAGATGCTGCATGTTATTTCCTTTCTCTTGAGTTTTTCATGCTTGAAAACTGTGTCCCTTTTTCCCTCACCTCATGCATTACACCTAAATGGGCTACTTCACCTTGACAAAACTGTCTCCAGTTCAGGCTCTTCTGTGATGGGAATTTAGTCTAGCAAGACCAGCCAACAAGGTGAGGCCAAGACTCTGCCTAAAGTTTCGGCCTAACAAGAACAATGTGAGTATTTTGAGGTCTTCCTTTACTTAGGAAAGTTAGGAGGTGGAACCAATAGTTGTGGATTTCTATCAGAATTAGAGTTAATTGTAAGTTGAAATTTCTGTATAGGAAAAGCCTTCTGCCAGTCTTTTCTGTCTCTTCCCCATGTTATCTCTTCATTGGGATTTAATCTAAGGCTTTCATCTTGTTTACTATCTGAAAACATCATCCTCTACAAACAAGTTCATAAAACTTGTAAATTAAACAGATTCAAATTAATTAAAATATGATTATTTCCTTTTCTTCTTTTGCTGTTACCCACAGTCCCCGCCCCACCCTGCTCCATATCCTTTCCTTGCAGCCCCTCCCACATCCCCTGATTCCCTCTCAAATTCATGGTCCCTTTTTATTTCATCATTATTGTTATATACACACACATATATGTGTATATGTATAGTTCTTTGTCTAGGGGGGAGACCTTGCTAGATCCCTCATTAATGCTGAGATGTCAACTGCTGTTGGAATTACTCTTGCTCGGATTTGGCAGCCATATTGTTTATGTTTGTAGGGTTATAGTCATATCTAGGAGATACAGTCTCACAGCAGACTTCCTGTTCCTTTGGTTCTTATAATATTTCTGCCTCTTTCCATAATTTTCCCCTGACTCCTTAGCTGCAAGTGTTATAGATGTGTCAATTGGGGTTAGATAATCAGTTGATCTCTGCATTGCTATTTTTAGAAGTTATCTGTGTCTGCTACTTGGTTGTCTCTCAGAAGTTGAAGGTAAGACCTTATTGCTGAATCCATCGTGCCTTTTCAACACAGGAATGGAAGACTGAAGCTGGATCTGACCTGATGGCCTCCTTCTAAGGTCTTGATTTCACAGTGGCAGAAAGTGCTACACAAGCTGACAAAAGAAAAAAGCAGCCAATAGTCCTATCTAGATGTGATGCATATGAACCACAGCACTAATTACCATGGCATGATATCACTTAAAGTGCAATAATGGTAATCAAGTATTGGATGTAATTAACAACAATCTAATCAGGCATAAGACCTACTCAAAAAGGAGGGAAACTGTACCTGGTGCTAGAAATCTAGCCAACTATCCAAGTTTAGGGAGGTCATGGATCCTAGTCCATCACTAATGCTACCTTACTAGACCAGGATAATTCCTAACTGCCTTCAAAGGCTCATTCTTATGCCTACAGACAACTAGCTCTCACTCTTAATAAAAGAAGCCTCTCTGCATAAGACCAGCTTTACTTCTTAATGGCATTAGCCAATAAAGCATCTTTAAAATCTGAATATTCATGGGACCTGCGTGTTTTCTCCCATGCTTTAAAAAAGAAAACTAGGCTTAAGTATTAGGTGTGAGACAATCAACACTATTGTGAAAATGGTATACATGTGGCTTTTTCTTACCTGGACTTGTTTACAAAATTTGGAGCTCAAAATTTCTTCTTTTTTGTTGTGTTTAGTTTGTGTTCGGGTATCCAGAGTTAACTGTGTTGCTGAAATTCCAGATGTTTTCTAGACTCAGCGACTCAAACTTTGTAAATCTGTATATGGAATATGAGAAGGATACAAGATGAGCCCATCCTGAAGGGATATATATATAGTGCTTCCTAGGAATCAGATAAAGAGAACTCTGAGGATGCCTGATAAATGCAATACATACACACACACACAAACACACACACAAAGAGAGAGAGAGAGAGAGAGAGAGAGAGAGAGAGAGAGAGAGAGAGAGAGAGAGAGAGAGAGAATTTTCACAGACTGGCGGATGGTATGAAATATAAAACAAAGCAAAAATGTTTGGCAATGAGATAAATGGGCATAAGCAATGCCTTTTAATGATTTTAAACATTTGGTAAATAAACTTTAAATAATTAAGGAAAAAACATTTTTAGCCTTGAAATTTTGAGCAGACCTGACTTTTCACCACTTTAGATACAATTCTATTTAATGAAAAAAACTATGAGTTTAATAGCTGTATGTTTACTATTGATAATGTAGTAATGTTTTGGTAGCTAAGGAGTTAGTTGATAATGAAATAATCCAGTTTTTCATGTTAAATTTCTTTACTGATGATATTCATGCAAAGAAATTTATATTTTTTTAAAGTTTTGACTTTGGGCTTCCAGATCATAAGCACCAATACAGCTGACAGTAACAGTTATGATAAAGCATAGACCAGTGAGGACCAGAGATAGAAATTTATATGGTGCTTCCTAAGAATCAGATAAGGAGGACTCAGAGGCTGCCCCATGAATTCAGTCTAACTATAAGATATAAACAAAGGCTGCTAAATATAAGCATATTTCTTTGTCCAAAATGCCAGGAATTATACATAACTTTTAAGGCATACAAATATAATATATCTAGGCCATAGATGATTTAAATTCAAAAGCTATTTTTCCTCATTCACCAATACAATTGTCCCCCCATTAACAAACAATCAAGTGTCAGTAAATAGATGAACATAAATGTGACAAATAAATTTACAGGCGAAGAGGAAAAAGTTTCTAGGCAGTCAGAAATGGGAAAGTATGTTTCTATAGCAGTCATAAGCAAAGTGAACCAACCGAGTTCTGAGTATATTCCAGTGTTATTCATTCATCTATTTATTTTGAGTTGAATACTTTCAATGTGATTAAGGAAGAAACTCACTGCTTCTTCCTAGCTCCTCATTCTCCTCCTGCCATAATTTACTTTTCCTAGTACGTCAATCAGCTTCATAACACTGATAAAGTCAGAAAGCTAAAGAACACCAGAAATAATGTTTACTTCTTTATTGGAAATAGAGTTACCATTTTTTCCTTTAGGTTTTATACACTTAACAGATCTCTCAAAAGATCCTTATTTTACTTAGAATTTTAAACATTTATTATGTTATTGGACATATGATGGTTTCTCATTAAATGATGGACATTTAAGTTTTTCTCTGTCATTAATTATTTTTGATAGTAGAGTCTGATTGGAGAGAAGAATTCTGTTGTAAGTCAGTTAAGTGGATATATTTCCATGGTGAGTTCAAGTGGTCATACAAGAATTATTTTTATTTTTACTAGTAGAAGTGCAAACTTTTTTTTCTTGGCTACAGCCATTTGTACTCTTTAGTTTCAGTCATGACCTGAGGCCATAAGAAGACAATGTATTTCCCTAAATATCTTCTCTCGAGCTACATTAAAACCTATTATCTACGAATTGCAGTAGTAATTTGAATTTAATTTATTTCTCAAGCAGAATAATTTTATATAAACCTATCCCAGTGGGTTACTGGAGATTGATGATCTGCACTGCAGTTAAATAACAAAGAAAAATTCCAATTCTAATCAGCATGAAGTACAGGCCCGTGTTAAGTAAAAAGATGAAACTCTGATCACCAACTGGTAACATCTAAGGCACCATGCAAAGTTATTCATTTGGAACTGATAGGTAAGTTTAAAAAGCCCTATAAATAAATGTGGAGTTTGTATATGCTTTTACTATTATAATATTTATGCATGAAGAGATAGTAAGAGAATAAATATCAGACATGTAATGAAATTTAGAAGAGATGCCATGAACATATACATTTAAGGATTACTTGCCTCTAAGTCAAGATCCTCACATATCAATCATTTAAGAGATGAATACAATAAAAAATGTGAAAATATTTTATTGATTTATTAAAGTGATATAATATAAAAGTGATTTAAAAGTACACCATGTTCACATTAGAAAAAATGGCTTTAGAATTCTTTAATCCATCAAAAAATAATAATTTCTCTGTTGAGTTACTTTATAGAACCAAATTAAAGTGGGTAATTTAATGACTATGAGTGTCATGTTCACGCTTCAGAAATTCTCAAAAGGTATATGTAAGAGATTTCTTGTAAGCATATGGGGACATAGAGGACACCGAGTTAAAGACTGGAATCTTATACGTGGTCTAAAAGGCACTTTCATTTCCCACTTTTACCCCTAGTAAAGGAAGACAGGATGCACAGCTAAAATTACTAATTGGTTTTCTGATCAGTTGTACTTTGTTTGATTGATTTGCAATTAATTCTGGCTTGTGGTGCACTGCAGAAGAAGGTTGGCGCCAACCTTTGCAACAGCTGATACTTAAAACCTTGGTGAAAACTTCAAGAATGGGTATCAGAATTCCATGTGGAGACTGCATTCATAGTCTTTTGGGAAGAATTGTGTGCTGAATGATCATTTGAGGGAGCATAAAATCCCCTATTGTAAAAGGAAAAATGGAATATTTCCATTTTGCTTTAATCTTTTATCATTATGTGTACAAATACCATATGCAAACTAAAATTGAGAATATCAAATCTTTTTATCTTAAGTTTGCAATTTCTTTTCCTTCTATGCATACCAAAAGGTCCATAATGCAGCTAGTCATGTAGTGACATATATGCTTTAAAGTACTCTTGCTTGAACTTACTCAACTATTCACTCATATACATATATACACATTTTCAACTTCTGAAGATAATTTGATGAACTTAGTCTCACTAAAGGAATCATAATTTTTTTTAAAAAAATTAACCATTATAGATCAATTTCAAAACCAATTTTCATATTAAAATTAGAATAAGAGATAGAGATCATGTAAAGTATAATCATGAAATTGCCTTTTTTAGAAAATTAATGAATTAAAACTGTAAACAATAAAACCAAGTTCTTGCTTTTCATAACATTGTGTTTGTTGAATCTCCTCATGTCAATTTTTTTTCTAATTCAACAAAAGCTCTTTTTTATTTTTATCTTACAGAAAATTTCAGTGACTAGATACAGAAATTAGTAGTCATTTATGAAATAAACACTGTTTTATTAAAGTCAACATCTGCACTTATGACAAATTTATATTTTATTTTATTTAGTTTGCCTTACTTTAATTGACATTACTTATTTCCCCTTTGAAGTCTGCTTTTCCTTGGAAGAGATGTCAAAAAATTTATTTTCTACTCATTTTTTGACTTGGTATAACGATTTAAATATGCTAGTTACATGTTGGGGATTAGTTCTAATGCTTTGTCTTAATTTAACCACCAAAACCTGAGCTAGCAGCTACTGAGGGTCTCTGTCCCCAGCTAGCTTTGATTGGTAATAAAGAATTGCTGTACAGCCAATGGTTGGGCAGGGAGAGGGAGGTGGGTATTTTAGATTGAGAGGGAAGAAGAGGAAGGAAGAGAGAATCTCCATGACTCTGAGGCAGAGGGATCAGATTTAAAAGCTGCAGGAGAGAAATCATCCAGCAACATTGGCAGAAAGGGAAAGTCGCCTTATGGGGCTGCTGCCCAGAAGTTAACAGTGCAGCAAAGATAAAATACAGATTTAGAAGGTCTTAAACCAGGAATACCAGAAGGGAGTGTGTGCTAGCCTAGGGGAAGTTTAGAAGTACCCAGTCATTGACCTAGTCAAAGCATATAAAAACTAGCTGGTGTGTGTGTATGTGTGTGTGCGTGTGTGTGTGTGTGTGTGTGTGTGCGCGTGTGTGCGCGCATGCATGCATGTATTTTTGCTTTTAGGGAAGTGGTTAAGAGAAGTATCTGTAAGATATAAATGTATAACTGATACATGAATGACAAGAAATGACTGTATTCAATTTGGAGTGTGAGAAAAATGAGAAGAAGGATGCAGGGACCAAGTTGTATAGAATGGTAAAAGTTTATAAACTGACAACCAGAGCTTTACTAAGGACAATAAGAAGTAGTTTAAAAGCTAAAAGGAACCCCAAATGAAAAGTGTTATAGAAGGTAGAAGAAGCATTTCAGGATGATAATAAGTAACCATAAGGAGAATGAGAAACTTAGGGAGCTATCTTTCTAGCTCATCTAAAGTTCTAAAATATCTTTCTTAAATTTTAGAGAACCAATTTTGTAGATCTTTTGATAATGAATGCACTGCTTCGCTTTTGTTTCTGTTTTTTTTTTTTTTTTAAGTAATTTTTATTAGAGAAAAAGAGAATTCATTGGAGGAAGGAATTGTTTGGGATATATGTTTTCAGGCACATATCACCTTTATTTTGATATTTTGCTAGAGATGTTTTTGTAGCCATGTACACAGAGGCTGCATACCAATCTTGGTTATCACTCCTCAGTCATTATGCACCTTAATTTTTGAGACAGGGTTTCTAACTGGCCTGGCATTCACAGAGTAGGCTCTATTGGCCAATGAGTGAGCTCTAAGGGTCTACTAATATCTATCTCTCAGCTCTGAGATTATAAACACCCCATCACTCCTGGCCTATTTACTTGGGTTCTAAGGATTAAAATCAGGTTCTTATACTTGTATTGTAAATACTTACTAATGGAGCTATCTCCCCATCCCTAACACAATCATTAAAGAAGACAACATGACCATGATTATAGTCATATTGGCTTTCCTGCAAATTAAGTTTTAACTTCTGGTATTTGATTGGTATATGACTGAGACTAATTCAGTCATATTTTTGAAATAGAACTTAAGATGTCAAGCGTTTTAATTCATCTTTGTTTATTGTTGATTGTCAGTCTTTACCCACCCAGAGTACATTTTACAGAAGAATCCAATTTATATTACTATAGTCCTATGTTGAACTTTTGATTTCCATCTACTCTAACCTTGAGTCTTGCTCTTTTATTAATTATCAGCATGACTAATGAGGATCTGTTTAATAAATGGACATCTGCTCCTTTTTTAAAAAAAATCAGGTATTTATAAGAATATCATGTATACATGAGAAACCAACCATGAGAACACAAAATAAATAATTTTATTGGGACTTAGTGGAGCGAAACGGTTTAGCAACTTGATTAGATGTATTGAGTAACAGAGACAAGAAAAGAGATCTCAGACTGTCTGCTAGTCTAGAGTGTGATTTTTTCCTATGGTAGTCTTGTTTCTGCTACTGAATGAGTTTCCAGATTCATTTAAAACCAGTTACATTTACTGAAGGTAATTACTCCCATGAGATGTATCATGGGGTTTCTTGACAGCAGAGTAAAAAAAAAAAAATCTGTCACTTTAGCTGGGTGAGCTTCCTTCACTGACTCCAGGCCTGCTTATGTAAGAATAATGTTTTGCATTTGTCCTCAGCGGAAGCTCCTGTGGGCAATATTGTAAAGCAGGATGTGTGTGTGTGTGGGGGGGGGGGGGGCGGGGTAAACCCTGCAGAATGAGAAAGATGATAAATGTGACCTTTTATTTTATTTATAGGTTGTGATATTTACCTATATAACTCTTGGATTTGGAGACCAAAATCACTGACGGGAATAATTCAGTTATATGTCACCTTATTTATGTGTCATTAACCAAGAATGCCCATAATGAATCTTAAGTTTATAGCTCCGTTGGTTGGAAAAAAAGAACTGCATGCCCTTGTACTTAAATAAGCCACAATTCAAGCAATGTAATCAATGGAGATAATGAAATTTAATAAGTAGTTTCTATACCTAAGAAATAGTGATTATTACTTCATATGGCATTGTTACCACTGTTCAAGTCTCTGCCCCCCCAAAAAAAACTGATAAAATTTCTATGAAGATGAAGAACAGTGAAAAGTGTGTGTGTGTTTGAAAGAGAGAGAGAGAGAGAGAGAGAGAGAGAGAGAGAGAGAGAGAGATTGAGAGAGGGGGCAGAGAGAGAGACAGAGAGAGAGAAAGAGAGAGAAAGAGGGCAGAGAGAGAGAGAGAGAGAGAGAGAGAGAGAGAGAGAGAGAGAGAGAGAGAATGAAAACAAAGCCTTACTAAAAAACACATAGCAAACTTATTTCACACTAGCTAAAATTAAGAGTAATAGCCTGAGCAGGATAGCATTCCCAAGTCTAGGGAAGCCTAATATGAGCAATGAAATTCTCCAATTTGACAGACAGGAGAGAGGAGTACATTTTACGTAGGGTTTCAAAAGTAAGGGTGAGAAGTGCATCTCAGTCTGAACAACATCATCTTGGAAGCTGACAATGCCACTGTTCATTAGCTAAAGCTTTAGGTTCTGCTGACTGCCACATGATACATAGTGATATGCCACAAATAACCACAGTGGAGTGACTGCAAATGCTGGAGTAATCCCATAAAGATGCTCATTAGTGAGTGTTCCTGATCTTCTAAAAATATATGCTAGACTGGTATTTTCCACAAAGTTATGAGAAGTATTAAAAACACCTATAAATTAAGTAGTTTACACCAAGAGTGTCAGGGTCACTATGACTCTTTCTTAGATTTAAGACTCCCACCTCCAATGGATCCGCCAACCTTCTGACAATAATTTGACCGTGTTCCATGTTCTTTATACCTTGTAGTTGGAGTCCAGATTTTTCTTTTGCATGAAGCTTTTTCATCATGTCATTTTCTCCTATGTGGCTGGTTCATCTCATTTGTTTCTTTTTGAGATTCTTACCCCAAGATCATCTACTCAGGAAAACTAAAATCCAGCAGTTCTCAACCTGTGGATTGCAACCCTTCGAGCAAACCTTTATGTCTGAAAATATTTACATTACAATTCATAACAGCAGCAAGATTCCAGTCATGAAGTAGCGACAAAATAGTTTTATGGTTGAGGACCACCACAGCATGAAGAACTGTATTAAAGGGGTGCAGCATTAGGAAGGTTGAGAACCACTGCTAGAGACCATGCCTTATGGAATACCTAACACTTATTACTAAATTTTGCATATGGTAATTGTTTAATTAGTGTTACCTCATTAAAGAACACCCCTTAATTTTCCTTTTTTACTTTTAAATGAAATTATTTCACAATTATACCTAGATAATTTTCTTCTTCGATTAGAAGAGTCAGACTTCATACTTTTCAATGCGAATCCATCAAAGGAACTCTGCCAGGCATTCCACAAGCTCCCTTTACACAGAGCCATCTTCATCTCTTTGTACTTAAGTATTCTGTCATTTTCTGTAACTTTGGTACATGGTTTTCAACAACTTAAATATGGTCTTTGTACTGCTGACTTCCAGAATGTAAATCAGAAGCAAACAAACCTCACATTTTTTCGTTAGTTTAAACCATCATGATTCTGTGCCTCCTTTCAAGGCCAGGAGCCAACTGAGCATCAAATCCAGCTGCTCGTGATAGAACAATAAGAAATGCATGGAGAAAGAAAGGGGAGGGATGCAATAGATAGAAACACTTAAGAGAAGGAGAAGGCACAATGGCGTGCAAGGACCACAGTGTACAAATTCTGTCTGTATTCAATGTACAAAGAGAAGAGGTAAAATGGAGTTCAGAAGCAGGCAGCAGAGGAAGCATTTCAAAGGTAAAGTTAGTAAAGCTCATGTGTGCTGATGATAGATAGGAAAAACAAAATAAAAAGTACATGACATTCTCATGCCTAGAAGCCTTCATGACTAGCAATGCAAATGTGACAACTGGAAGGACACAGGAAAGTAGCTCAACAAGGACCACTGCTAGTATTTAGTTAATTGACTTAGTATTTATTTAATTGATACACTGTGACTATCTTCTTTTTTCTAAAACTAATGCCTCATGTACCTACAGAAACAGTCAAGTTTGCTAAACTGTCTCTTTACCTCATTCATTGGAACCTTATAATACTAAAACCACAGGTGATTCATGAATCTGTTGTTGAGAAGTTGTCTTACTCCTCAACAAAATCATCATTCATCGTGGCGCTGGTGCTTACATAGAGAGTGTTGGAAGTTACGAGTGAAAACAGTCTTTAAATGGGAGAAACTTAGGAACTGTGTACATTTTAAAATTAATTGGTACTGAAATGGGTTCTTGGTTAATTTTAATAAGCTTTATTAATTTTAGTTTGAACTTTTTTATTTTTGATATTATAATTTAATTACAAGTCACCTTTCTTTTTCCACCCTTCAATAACCCCCTTTCTACTTTCCTTCAAATTATTGTTCCCTCTGCCATCTTGCCCTGTCCTTCTTTACTAATTGTTATTACATACATGTCTGTATACTTTTATATGATAGACTCTTCAGTTCATACAATGCTGGCTGTATATAGTTTTCTGTTACTAAAATACAATACCATAAGCAAAAGCCATTTAAGAGAGAAACATTTTATGTTTGCTTTGTATTAAAGAGAGACAGATTTCATAATGTTGGAAGGGTTATGGAAACAGAAGGATAAGACTACTGATTATATTTTATCCTCATATAAGAAACTGAAAGAACAAGTTGGAAGTTGGGCATAGATATAAATTCTTAAAGGGGACTACTACTGCCATACTTTCTGCAAGTCTCCACCCAGTAAATGCCCCATAGCCTCTGAAATAAATGTCATGAACATGGGGCTGAGATTTGAATGTATCTGGTGTATTTGATAGCATGACATATGAATTGTCTGAATTAACATGATAGGTCTTTTGTTTCAGTATCATAGAAACGAGTCCTTGAAAACATTTGATCCAAGAATCTACTTTAAGGTCAATAGTTTGTAGACTAGAAGTAAAAAAAAAAATCTCAACTGAGATAACAAAAGGATAAACAAATACCCATGAAAATTTTTGCTACATTCATAGATGAACAGACAGTGACAGCTCTATCGTAACCTAATATTTTGGCTAACAGATGACACATTTCTTTGGAATGAATCATCAAAACATTCCTGTCTCAAAGAAGATAACATGATAAAAAGTATGTGACAAATTGAAGAAAGTCAGGAGCTACCATTAATTCTTAGTATTTTATATGCAAGATATTTTGAGTTTTGAGATTTTCTTGTATGCTTTCTACATATCATACCATTTAATCTTCATAAAATCATCTATGCAGAATATGAAATTATACCTTTTCCCTCATGGTGACTTCTCAATTAACAACCAATACACCTAGTCTGTCATACCATAATCCAGCAGTAATGAAGTTTGAGGCCTCGAGAATTATGATGTTCTCGTTCCATGAGAATGTTCCTAATCACAAGAAGCCATATATACTTAGATTCTCAAATAGATTTAGTAAGCTTGTCAGTACAATCACAGTTTTATCTGTGTAAATCCACCAGTATTTTTCTACATTGTCTTATAACTCTCTGCTTCTGTGTATACCAGTACACATAGATTATGAATTTGATAAAAGTCAAAGGATATACTTACTTGATTCCTCTAGCTATTTAAGTAGAACAAAGAGTTTCAGACTCAAAGAGAAAATAGAACATGGAAAGATTGTCTTCTTCTTGTTGTGTATGTTGCTATTTCTGCAAGTGAAGCACAAATTTCCTCACTGAGTTTGGTGTTATAATAGTGTTAGTATAAGAAGCCATACCTGGAATAAGGGACAAGATAATGTGATAATCCTTGTCTCTTTGACCTTATGGTCCTGAAAAGGCACTGGATTAGTAGAGGTTGGAGTCACCTGCCTTATCTCCTATTTTGAAATAATCAATATCATTATTTAGGTTATTCATCTTATTCTTTGTATTCATTGTCAAATGCTTTGTAGCTGATTTGCACAGAGCAATGAAATAGTTGTTTTAGGGAAATCTTGACATAAGAAAGTTATGCATGAATAGTTCCCGTTAAAATGAATATTCTGGAAGTTTTACATTTGAAGAACTTCTATTCTGATTACACCAAATGCACAGTTTTGAGTCCCATAAGTGATGTGTGCATGTTCATTCCTGAACTCTTTATATACTCACCAGTGTCTATTGTACTTCGCTTTCGTCAATTCTACAGGCCAGCTAGTCACTCTGATGACTGATTCCTTTGATGTGTAGAAGATCGTGAATTTCATCCAGTCCCTGCACTTGGTGTGTAGGAATTTTAACTGTGGTTTTAGAGTGCTTTTCAAAAAGTCATTGCCGGTGACTGTGTTTTGATGTGCTTCATTTTTCTCTAGAAGTTTATAATCTTCAGATCTTACATTAGAGTCTTTGTTCTATTTTGAATTGATTGTGGATCCAAGAGATACAAATCTAATTTCATGTTTCTGATAGGAACAGTGCTGTTTACTGAGAAGTTGCTGAGTTTTAAAGCAGACTTCCACTGTACAGCTTTGCCTGGGTGGGAACTCCCTACATAGGCCTGACTAACCTTGAATTTATGGAGATCAGCCTGCCTCTGCCTCTCATGTAATATGATTAAACTTGTGTATCCCCATGGGTAGCAAGAGGTTACCCTTTTACTAACTCAGGTTGACACTTTTACCAAAAATTAGGTGGCATTGCTTGTGGTTTATTTCTGGCATTGAAGTACTTATATTTGAATCCACTCTTATCTTGTTCTATTTGTACTCTTCAGGCTTCTGGTTACTACTGTTGTTGTCAGTATCATAGGTTTTCCACTATGTCTCTGTTGTACAATTTGAGATTAGGTGTTGCGATGCTCCCTACATTGTTCCTTTGTCTATATTTTAGCTATACATAATCATTTTGCTTCATGCATTCCATAACATGTGCATGTATGCACTTACCCTCATGAACACATAGACATGTCATTCAAACATACAGCTAAGAAAACAAAATATGACCCAGAGGCAGAAATGGTTGTATTTGGATAGAGAAAAAAGATAAAATAAGAGAAAGCAAAAATATAGGAAGGACAATTGGTAAAGACATATAAGAATATTGATGTATGTGTATGACAGTGTCATTATGAAACCCATTTATTTGTTTGCAAACTAAAATATGATACAAAATAAACATTCTATGGTTTAGAAAATTAAATGGATTTCTTTAATAAATAGTAGTATGTCTTACTATGTTGGTAATCTGTTATAAGTTCCAAAACTAGTCTTGGAGGCTAAAAAATATTGTATAATGTAACAATCCATTTCTAAGAATACATATCAACAAACACTGAAGGTCAGTGCTCACCTTTTGCCACACTGTGCCTTTCTAAAAAAGACGTCACATTTTATCCAAAACAGACAGTCAAATGCATTCTATTGGTTCTCAGTTCTTTTTCCTCAGGTAGTTTTTCAGCTCCGGAGCTGAAATGATCTTCCTGCCTCGGCCTGCTGAGTGATGGAGATAGAAGCATGTGTCAGAGCACTAAGCTAATAGTCAGATGTGATAATAAATGATTGTGAAATATTTTATCTAGCAGAAAACACCACTTAATTCAGAACTAATTTTGTTGCTGCTTATCAATTGATTTTCTCCTGAATTTACTCAATATGCATTATGAACTGTAGTTTAATAAGAGATATTGAAATGATGAAAGCTGATATATTTAACTAAATGTTAAAATGTATAAATGTTATAAACACATGAAGTTAAATGAAAAAAATCTAGACCTTTAAGTTTGTGGAAAGCATTTTTTTTTCCAAATAGAGGGTGTAGGTGGCCACACTGTAGTTTCGAACTTAATTATCTTGATAATTAGTGAAAAAATGTATCAGAGGATGTGGATATTAGAAATAAACACCATATTCACCAAAACGTGTATGGAAACCAGACAGATCTTTACTCCCAGAATTAGGTTATAGCCAGAATTCTGAAATTCAAAGAAATATTTTTAACTATATCAATTATGAAGTATACTCATGATTTTTTTTTTTAGTGTGAAGTTTTAATGGTATCAACCATGCTTATGAAATTGCTTAGTATTGGTCTTGATCTTGGCATATTGCAAATGCTGTATAGTATTTGCTTTTTTTCCTATGAATGTGGTGGTATTTCACTATCTGGAAGAAAGAATGAGCATAATTCTAATGCTTAAAATACAATTATGATTTCCTCAGAGGTAAGCTTTACCATATATAAGGAGCTGATTTTGAAAACATTAAACTCAAAGAAAGGAGTATGAAAATTGTCTTCCAACATGTACAACCCCTAAGATTCTATACTGAGAGACTTTTAATATACTTCTATTTTCTAATAATGATTTAGTGAAATATGTTCTGGGGTATATAAAGTACTTCCTACTTATAGTTTAAAAAAGACTATCTCTATCCCTGTGTAGTTTTTTATTATTCTCAAATTCATCAATGTCTGTGTTGTGGTGTGTGTGTGTGTGTGTGTGTGTGTGTGTGTGTTTGTGTGTGTGTGAACTCAGTTATAGCCCTTGAAACTTGATCATTTATTTCCTATCATTATGTGAAATATTGTATTTCATACTATTCTAGATACCTTACTACTAATAATAATGACAATAAATTCACATTAGATGATAGAGCCAATGTGTGGCCTTATGTCTGATGTAAAAGCTTATGCATAACCTTTGCTCATTTTTTAGAAATAAAAAACTTATTACTACTTCATGCTATAGTTAGGAAAACCAAGGACTAGAAATGGCAAATAGGTAGCTTGAAGTCACTCTACTATTATGACACTAGCCAGTGATATAAGCATCTGGACTTTCCCAGATATCTGGATATAAGCATATATATATTACCCAGCACCTAAGAACAACAACAACAAAAACAACCTGATCACATGTTGGGCAAGCAGATGATTTATCCATAAATGTTATCCAATATTTTATAGACATAACTTAGTCATTTGTGCACCAGTTTTCAAGATGAGTAAATGATTGCTTAATGAACAAATCATTTTAAACGGCTTCCCATGTGTTTACAACCACAGCTTCAGTGACCCAGTCACTGACCTGGAAGTTTGGTGTCAAAAGTTCTTGCTGATATCCAACCATGCATGTCTTATAGATCGCCAGTCTTAAAGGGGCTTGATAGATTTATAGATTTATTTATTGTAAATTACTCACTGGAGAGAGACATTTCATTGTAAAACACCCTTAGGTATTGATTCAGTAAAATGAGGGTGTCATCGTTAAACAAATCTTCCTCTATGCCCAGCTATTAAAACTAATTGACCATGCTTCCTCTCAGAAGTTGGCTGTCCATTTCTAAGGAAGGTTTTATTTTGTGTTTCTACGATTTACTCACTATTTCGGGGCAGTGCCTCTTCTTCAAGCTTCATAAAAACTGTTCACATTTTAATAAAAAAAATAATAGGAAAAAGCAGTTTGCCTTCTGAAAATATTTTTATTTTAATATGTACAAATCACCTTCTGAAATTTTAGAAAGAAATCTCACTGTTATTAATTAATTAATTAAATGTATGTGAGTACACTGTCACTCTCTTCAGACACACCAGAAGAGGACATTTGATCTCTTTATAGATGGTTGTGAGACATCATGTGGTTGCTGCGAATTGAACTCAACACTTCTGAAAGAGCAGTCAGTGCTCTTAACCACTGAGCCATCTCTTCAGCCCTCACATTTTATTAGTAGTGTTTTCTTTGGCAAAATCTGAAATTTTGTTTTCTGTACTACAATCCTTGCTTAAACAACTTATATTAACTTATTTTTTTCAACTAATGGTTAAAATTTATATTACTATCCTCCATAAATATACTTGTTTCTTTAGATTATTTTCCAATTCCCACAGGGTTATACACTTTCAATCCTCAGGCTTTTATTTTTTAAAAATCTCTCTAAATCCATAAAGTTGCATGGAGAATGATATTACCATTTGAGATTTCCACATCAGATCATTGAAAAGCTATTATTTGAAAACATAGTCTATACTGTAGATCAGTAATTCAACCATTGTCACTAGAAAGTTTTCTGGACATTTTGACTAAACCCTTTATATATGGGTAGCATGTAACAAACAATTCTTGTTTGTTCTTGATTCTGGTAATCTAATCACTCTCAACAAATGACTGTGTTTTGTAAAAGCAAAGCAAAGCAAAACAAAACAAAACAAAAATGCAAAACAAACAAAAATAGCAGGATGCAAGAACTGCTTCCATTGATTTAAAATTCTGGGCATGATGCTTATGTTAGTTTGTCTTTCTAGCCAACATTTTCATCATGCTAAATCTCCCAGAGATTAAGATGAGTGGTGGCATTAGGATAAGATTTAGGATGTAGCAAGGAATGATGGTGGTCTAGCAAAGTAACAGGAACTTACTCTTCTTTCAGGTCCATGGTTTCCCTTAATGAGGGAGAAGGATTGTAAAAGCCAGAATACTAGGAAATCCGCTGCGAAACAGTCATTCCTGCAAAGTGCTCTGTAATAAGAGCCAGATCAATGACAATAACAATGGATGGAGTAAAATTGATGGAGTCTCATGGGGTCCCCTATAAACAAAATCTACATGGAATTCCTGGGAGATGGAGAATGACCTCCTGCATATATGCTGTCTTATTGGTGATCCAATGCAGAGTAGTTAGCTTTGAAAAAAAAAATCCCACTAACAAAATTAACTCAGCATGATTTATTTATTTATCTACTTATTTCTCTTTTATTGAAAATAAATTTTTGCCTTATATATTATATCTTGATTATAGTTTTCCCTTCATCTATGCTTCCCTGTTCCTTCCTACCTCCCATCCACTTCTGATCCACTCCTGTTCTGTCTCTCAATCCTGAGGCGATTATAAGAGCCAGCGGTGATAGAGAACACCAGGAGAACAAGGCCCCCTGAATCAACTAAACAGGTACCTGTGAGCTCAAAGAGACTGAAGCAGCAAGGACAGGGCCTACATGAGTCTGCAGCAGGTTGTTCTTGTGTATTTACTTTTGTATACAGATATTCACACGCATATGAATATAAATGTAATAATAATAATAAAAGTATCTCAACTTGAGAGTTGTGAACGGACATAGATAGGCAGTGTTTGGAGAGGCTGGATGAATTCGTTAGAGGAAAAGTGACCTAATTGTTAAACATACATTTAAAAAGTAAAAATTAAAAACTTGTGGTATGGAACTTATCTTTCTCTGTATAGAAGACCAAAAGAAACAAAAAAAAATTAAATAGATTTTGTTAGTACTGCAAAGAACCAGTGATATGTATGTTACACACACACACACACACACACACACACACAGAAAGAGAGAGAGAGAGAGAGAGAGAGAGAGAGAGAGAGAGAGAGAGAGAGAGAAACTAATCACTTTTTTCTTTCTGAATACTGATTGAGTGATATCAGGCTCGAAATGGCATAATGCTTTACTAAAATCACATGGTATTCTATTACTGATTAGTATTTTATTACTGATTAAATTATATTTATGGTTGCTTGGTCAGTGGGAGTTTGATGTTTAAATAAAGAAGTGAATTTATTCCCAGTCCTCTGTGATGGGAAAGTACTAGAAAACCAGAATGGTGACACCTGACATTCACCTCACTTTGGGGTTGACTGATCACTGTACCACCTGACTAGAACTCTTAGGAGCAAAGGAAAGTCTCCAGGAAAATGTGGGCTAATTTGTAAACAGTCCTTTGTTATACACAATATGTAGAGCAAAGTTGAATGTGAATGATGAGAAAGGAAGAAAAAAAACAAGAGTCAAAGAAAGTTCATGCTAAGGATGAAAGTGTGCCATGAGAGAAAGGGTAGTAAGGTGTGTGTGTGTGTGGAAGTTCAAGTCTGTAAAACAAGAAAAAATAGACAAAGCAAAGAAAATGCCAAACTTTTCTGTGTACTATCTCATACGAATCTTGGATTTCCTCTGAAGAACTACAGTCAAATAGTGACTACTGGGAAAAGGAGAATTAACCTATCCCAGATATAAGCTCCTTGATAAGTAATGTGGATGATACATATGCTATAAAATTCCAATCTTGAAAAAGACACACAGGGGCAGGGTTGTGACTCTCCCTTATCCTCTTGCAGTGCTCTGGTAGAGGTAAAGAGCTTGGTTTATTCAAGAATTGCCATTTTTTTCTACTGGTCAAAGGTATAGGAAGACTCAAGTGCTGTCAGCCTGGGATGAATTTCTGGAAGATCAAGTATAGTAACACATAATCTCTTCCCTCTTCACATCCTCCCTGCCTACACCATTAACAACCACTAATAAAGTAGTTCTTAGAAAAAATAAAGAAGGTCTGTCTTATGTGGATACTCATGACTTGAATATGCAAAGCAACCATTTTCCTGATAATAATTTCAACTCAAGTGTGCTGACCCCAAAACCAAAACAGAAGCAGCCACAATGTCCCTATAACCCACAGTCTCTTTTATACTATTTGTGATTTCACTTAGTAAGTCACCTTTATTGTCTTCTCATTTATTTGTTATGAAATTCATCCAAATTTGGCTTCCACTCATTCTGAGAATTTTCTTGAAGTTACTTATTTGCCTCCACAGCAATTATTATGTCTACATATTTTAGGCTCTCCTATTAACTGGCCTCTTAATTCATTCAGAAATATAACAGCCATAGGGGATAGAGAACTCTAGGAGAGTAGGGCCCTCTAAATCAACTGAGAAAAGCTCATATGGATTAACAGATACTGAAGCAGCAAGCACAGGGCCTTCACAGGTCTGCACCAGGCACTGTGAACACACAGACACACACAGAGATACATATACACAGACACACAGACACACACAGACACACATATATACATATATATGTGTATATATATACACACAAACACACACACATATATATACATATATATACACATACACACATACACATACATATACATATATATATATATATATATATATATATATATGTGCTTATATATGCTTATATATTCTTTTGCTTTCCTGAGTGTGTGAATGAATGGGTCTCTGATTTTTTTCCTTCTTTTGCTTTACTTTCTCCTTTTGTGTGATGCTTTTTGTCTTATTTTATTATTTTATTTTGTTATATTTTTTGCGATCTCCTAGAAGCCCATTCCTTTCTAATGAGGGAAAGAAAGAGAATGGATCTGAATAGGAGGAGATGTGGGTAGAAATTGGGAGGAATAGAAGGAGAAAAACCTGTAATCTAGATATATTTTATGAGAAAAAAATCTATTTTCGAATGAGGAATGACTTTCCCTATACACTGCAGTGACATATTCCCTATTTTTCCATAGTTTTTTGCTATGTATTTTCTCTTATTCTTTTACCATTTTGGCATTTTCTATCTTGTTCTTAAACACTGATTTCCTGAAAACCTAGGCTGATTTTCAAACTTCTCTAAAACAATTCTTACGCTTTGGAATATCTCCTCTAGTATTGTTGCATTTACTCTTGTATATGAAACAAGTATTCTGCAATGGCTTTCTCCTGTCCAAGTACATTTCTGACCTCCAGATGTCAGTTCAACTACCTATCTATATCTTCACTTGGGTGCCTTACAATACATAAATCATACATACCAGCTTCCAACCAGTAACATTTTTCTACCTATCTTTTTTATCTTCCTGTGTTTCTCAGTAATTTAAAGGAACATAATAATACCAATTTGTATATTTAGAAATATGGTTTATTTTGACAATATTATCTTTTAATAAATTGATTATTTCTTTAATGGAAGTGGTAGTTATGTATTTTATAGGCGTTAACATGATATTTTGACATTAGGAAAATTCATCAAAAGCTAGATATCTGTAATTTTACCAGTTTGTGATTGTTCAATGATGAGAATTTCAAAAATCTATTTTGACCTATTGTAAAATTAACTTTTATTTATCAAATGCAATTGTCATCTCAAAGGCATAGCTTAGTGATGAATATGGTCACCCTTTTTAGTTCTTTCTGAACTTTGTCTAGCTGGTTTTACTCAGTTGCTCTGGCTCAAGATTCCTCTACAGGCTGACTGAGGCAATCTGGCTTCTCTTGGTTTCTGACTAAATTGCTTTGCTTGGTCTCAAACTAACTCTGGCAATATCTTCTAATCTTTGGCTCTTTCTTTTCTCTGGCTTGTTCTGTCTTCACCTGTAACCTATTTCTGTAAAACTGTCCAGGTAAATAAAATTCTCTCTCTCTCTCTCTCTCTCTCTCTCTCTCTCTCTCTCTCTCTCTCTCTCTCTCCCCCTCCTCCTCCTCCTCCTCCTCCTTCTCCTTCTCTTCCTCTTCCTCCTCCTCCTCCTCTTCTTCTTCTTTTTCTTTTTTCTTCTTCCTCTTCTCTGGCTTCAACTGCCTCTGCTGACCTGCACTGAATTGAACTGAACTCTACTCATTAAATTGCATTCCAATCAGATGTCACTTTCAAACATGGCTGCCTTCTACAAACTAATTTTACCTACACTGTTGGGGATCAAATGTATGTGCTAAGGGTATGTGTATATTCCAGCCAGATAACACAGTCTCAGTTTTTTTGATGTGGTCCTTAGCTAGAACAGACATGTTGGTGGATTAAAATTCCTCAACATCTTATTTTAAATATATAGTCCATTATATTTTATCTTGTCTATCATAGAGCTCAATTAGTGACTAAAACTTAGTCCTTCAGCTTGAGATGTTATACAGTTTGATCAACATTTTTCTTTTCTCCACACCATTCCAATCCCCTGCTATGGTAAACACCATGTATATGCTGCTCTTCCTGTGTTACTGAGTTTTACAATCTTCATTGCAGTATTCGTTTTGCTGTGCTTGACTTTACTTATCATTTAGAATAATGTCCTCTACTTACATCCATGATATTGTGAACCACAGAATTTTCTTTTTACAGGATAACATAATACTTCCTTTTATATGTATACCAGATTATATGCATGCATTCATGGATATTTAGTTCACTTTTTTATCTTGTCTATTTGGAATAATACTGTGATGAATATAGAGTGAATATATCTCTTTGTTATAATAATTTCATGAACTCTCAGGTAGGATTTTTATTTGGCTAACCAGCTGCAGAAAAAGGTTTCAAAACACTTACTGAAGATAGGTTTTAAATGATGTTGGGAAAATTAGGTATGAGCACATATGGTAATAGGACACTCTTCTCTAGTACAGCAAACCTCAACTAAAAATGGATAGCTTACTTAACTATAAGATCAGAAACCACCACGGAACTACTTGGAAAAAGATTAGGGAAAATGCAGCATACCATGGATGTAAAGAATGACTTCTTACTAAGACTTTCAAGGAAGAGGCACAAAAGGAATGATAGAAAGGTGCAGTTGCATCAAAGGAGGTTAAGGCAGGAGGCAGGAGGCAGGAGGCAGGAGGCAGGAGGCAGGAGGCAGGAGGCAGGAGGCAGGAGGCAGGAGGCAGGAGGCAGGAGGCAGGAGGCAGGAGGCAGGAGGCAGGAGGCAGGAGGCAGGAGGCAGGAGGCAGGAGGCAGGAGGCAGGAGGCAGGAGGCAGGAGGCAGGAGGCAGGAGGCAGGAGGCAGGAGGCAGGAGGCAGGAGGCAGGAGGCAGGAGGCAGGAGGCAGGAGGCAGAAGCAAAGATCTTTGTGAGTTTGTCGCTAGCCTTTTCTACACAGAATTCTAGGTTACTCAGGGCCACATGGTGAGACCCTGACTCAAAACAAATAAGTGAAATTCTAAGAAAGAAAACAATAGACAATTGATAAGGGAAGGCATTTCTTAAAAGAAGATATATTAATGGTAAACAGAATTGTAAAAGAGCAAACTTTAACCTGTCTGATGATTATGGGAATGCATATTTAAACCACATGTGATATCACCTTATACCTCTTGGAACTGTTATCTTGAGAACGAATGGCAAGTGTTGGTATCTGCATTGTTCAGTAAGGGGTTCCATGTTTCCTCTGAGTTGCAGCGCTCACAGGAACATACTAAAATGCTTTTTCAAATGACTTCAAACTGAACTACACGGAGAAGGAATACACTGAAAGACAACTGTGTAAAGGGAAAAAAATTTATAGCAATGGTGGTCACACCTTAATAAACAGCTTCTGTTGATGTTGTCTAATGTGGCAGATAGAAAGAAATTTCCTTTTGTTCATTCTACATTCTTACAGTATTTATTTTATCTTTAAATAAAAGCATTCTAAAACCATCAGTAATGGTACTGATATAATAAAATAAACTTCGGATATTTTCATTTAAGGTAAGACATTTACAATAAAATTATAAATTAGAACATGAGTGGGTCTGAAAATTGTATAACTCATTGCATCATTCCATTTCATAAAAAATAATTGTAGCAATAGTAAAAAAAATGAAAGGTCATCTTTTTGACACCACATGTTAGATTTCCTTGGGAGAATTATATTAATAAAATAACCTCTTCCATCAAGATTAGAGGAGATTTTCCATCAATTTAATTATGTAAACCTGCTTGTGAATTGTCTTTTGGGAAGAGGTGTACTTAAGAATTTGATGTACCCTTTCAAAAAACTGACACCAGCCAGAGGTGTGAGGTCAGTCCTCAGCCTTCATCATTGCACCTGAAGTGAAGGAGAAATGGATGCAGGATGGGAATATGCCTCATTTGCCCATTCTGAGCTTAATAAGACACTTTTACACAGATGCTTATGGCTCTTTAGAGCTGCAGTGGTCCTAATTAATGCTCACCACCTAACATCTCTGAGCTGAAGAATGAAAGCAAGAGAATCTCCTCAGGAGGAGAAAGGTGAATTTAGAAACAAAATGCCAGAGAGACATAACACATAAGACACTCTATAAAATATTCCAAAATGGAAAAGGCTGATTTTCACGAATACGCTCATACTCCTGTTATTCTTGTTGAATAATTATCCGAAATAAAGGGGCCATCATTCTTTTTTATGCTTGATGCAGATGTTAAAGGCAAGTCACATTTTAATTTCATACTTGATGCTTCAGTTTCTGCTGTGTTTTTGGTTAGTGCTGGGCTATTAAGCTGCTAATTTATCTACTGCCACGAAGGCCTCTGGAAATGCTGTCCTAAAAATAATAGAGCAGTGATCCATAGCCACCTCCCATGTAACAGCACTGAGCCTACTGCAGCTAATAGGACAGAGACGCTGTTGCTAGGTGCCAAAATGCTGCTTGCTTATTTAGGAAGTGATACAGCTCTGTCTCCCCGCTAAGATGACAAAACTGTAATTAGAGATTAATCAAGAGCCACATTACTGCCACAGTTTGCTGCAGCCTGACTTTCATTGCCCACCAGCAGTTAAGTGCATCTGCCTATGTTTACCAGTTCTCTGGAGATTTATAAATTTATTGTCATATTTACAGGAACAGCTGCCGTGCAAGTTGTCGAATCATAAAGAAAGAACTCAAAAGAATGCATATAATTAATGACTTTGTCTTTAGTTTACTAATTTTTTTTTAAATGACACTTCATTGAAATGGATTAAGTAACATATTGCATGACCTGCTTTTTTCCATCTTTGGTTTTGTTACTTTTCATTAAAACATTTCACCAGCTATACAGAGGTTTACACAGGATGAGGACTGATTGCAATATTAGCAGGACAGCAAATATAGGATAACGGTGGAAACGACCTGAATCGTGTTATTCATTCTGTATTGGGATGGTGCTGGTGTTAGCATCCTATAGAGCCCTATGCTACCACAACTGTCTAGAGAAATAAAATGCAGTGCACGGAATTTTCCTATGTGAGGTTACTTTTGCATTCCTTTACATGTTCGTTCTGTCTGCTTCTGCTTCGTTGTGACTTCTTTCTCCTACTATACTATTTATACATGCCACTTTTTCCAAGTGCATCAATTTAAAAACATTATCACAAATATTTAAGCCGATAGAACCTTCTACTCTTAGCCAATGGTTTCTTTGATTTTGTTGATACCAATAGCAAATATAGTATCAAAACCATCAGTATAATGATATCACTAATCTAGAATATAAGCAATGCATCATGGCAAATACTGATGCATTCTTTTATATAGCTAATGTGTAATTTCTTTAAATGTGAATTGAATGTACATATGAATTTATTTTTTCATATTAGTGGTTTTATAAAATAGTTACAAATGTAATTACTGAAAATATATTACAATTTCATAGAGTACTTTAAAGTCATGTTTACATCACACATGTAGACATGTTTAAATGTTTATATAAATTGATATTTAAAAATAAGCATGATGATGAGATGGCTCAGTGGTTAAGAGCACTGACTGCTCTTCTAGAGGTCATAAGTTCAAATCCCAGCAACCACATGGTGGCTTACAACTATCTGCAATGATATCTGATGCAATGATATGGGATGCCAGAAGACAGCTACAGTGCACTTACATATAATAAATAAAACTTTAAAAAATAAGCATGATGCTATTTTGGTTTTATAGGTTGTACCACAATTTTTTAGTAAAATTGCCATTAGAACTCATGAAAACTTTAAGCACATATGTCATTAAAACTTATAAGTGATAAATTTTCCATCCAGATTTTAAATAATAGTATAATCTCAAATGAAATATACTAGTGAAAAAGAAGCAATATGTAGAAAATAATCACATTCTGCTGAGTGTGCACGTCAAGATACTTTACACATTCTTTTTTAAAACTAAGAAGTAAAATATCTACTGTTATTGCTGTTACTTTCATTGTTCTGAAATTATATTTACAATATATCATGCATACATATGTATGCATGATACTCATGTACTCAGCTCAAGGAATAAAGAATAATTTTAAAAATCAGTCTGCATGCAGAACAATTTGTGCTGAAGCAGGTCAAAAATTATTTTTATTTATTATTTTATTGATTGATTTTTTTTTAGTTTTTTCTTTTCATCGTAATATAGCAAACTCTTATTTTCAAGAACAAGAGATGTGCTTATTATTTAGTAAGTAATTTTGTAACAGACTAAAATGAAGTTTAGAAGTTCATTAGGCATTTCTTACTGGATCAGCTCTGTGAGGAATGGTAGGGACTTTTTGTCTCCATCCCATCCAGCATTTTGCATACAGATCAAAAGAACTCTGTCTTTGCCATAGACAGTGTCTGAAGAGATACCAGCTGTAAACTTTGCCACTAAAAATCCCGAAACCAGTATTTTAATCAATATGTGTTCAACATAAGTATGCTAAGGTTATATGCCACACCATTTGTAAAACCATGGAATTATGATGTTAGATACTCATTTTAATCATGCAGTCTGTTGACTAATGCAAACTGTAAAATTAAAAGTAAACTATAAACTAAGGTGTTGTAGAAGTAAATCATTTCAAATTTATATTAAACTAGGTAATAATAAATAGTATCCCTTTCTAACGTGTTACCTCCCATTTAAATATGTTTGGAAAATAAGCATTGTTTACAGTTTTAAAGGAAGCTCTATATCCTACTCCTGTTTATTGTAAGCAGGCCAGATATGAGGTAATGTAAATAATTAATTTTATATAACAGGTATTTATGAATAAAAATTGGTAAGCAATACATTAATATTTGGCTTTGTTTGCTAATATATATTTCTTTCCACCATTATATATTTTAGTTTCCATATTATATTAAAAAGTATCAGTAATGGTGCTGGAGAGATGTCTTGGTAGTAGAGAGAACTTGCTGCTCTTGCAGTGAATGAGAGTTTGGGTCACTGTACCCACACTGGAGACTCTAGTTCCTGGAAATTCTGATACCTTCTGGCAATCACAGGCACCTTTACAGGCATGTGTTTAGGTAGCCATGTTGGCGAGACATATGGACAGAACTTCTAATTTTCCAAAGAGACACAGTCTCACATCAAATTGCCTGTTCCTCTGGCTTGGGGAAATTTTGTAATTATATTAAAATTACAGGAAAATAAATGGTCACTTTAAAGACCACCAACTATATACAGATTAAAACAAAGCAAAACAAAAAATCCTTCTTCTTTATCAAATACTTTGGGATTTCTCACTTTTCTATAGAGTCATTTTAATATTTATTTAGTTTACATCCCTACTACAGCTTCCCCTCCTTCCTCTTCTTCTGGTTCCCCTCTCTTCTCTTCCCTCCCTTTCCCATCAACCCCTACTCCCTTTCTCCTCTAAAAAATAAAAAAGACCTCCAATGGATATCTCCCAAACTTGGCATATCAAGTTGCAGTAGGACTAGGTATATCTCTTTCTATTGTGGGTAGACAAGGGAGGCCAATTAGGAGAAAGGGATCCAAATACAGGCACCAGAGTCAGAGATAGCATTTGCTCCTGCTGTTAGGAGTCCCACATGAAAACCCAACTGCACAACTGTTACATACGCATGATTTCTGGTTGGTGCAGTTCAGTCTCTTTAAGCCTCTGTGGGCTGAGGTTAGTTGATTCTGTAGGTTTTCTTGTAGTATCCTTGACCCTTCTGGCTCCTTCAATTCTTCCCTCCCCTCTTCCACAGGGTCCCCCAACTCTGCCTAATATTTTTCTATGTGTTAGAGCCATTTTTTAATATGTCAACCACTGTTTTTTTTTTTTTTAAGATACCTTCCTCTGTGGCAAAGACTATGATAATTATCTTCCATAACACCTTTTTAGATATTAGCGTAACATCACAGGTAGCTATTGATATCTCGATGTCCGTGTCAATTTTGAGAATTTGGCTGTATGCAATGTCTATGGAAGTCAATAGCTAAGGCCAGTTCTACAGAACTATAAGCCCATAGGTTATCTACTGGATAAATATTTTCCAAAGAGTTTCACTTTGTATATGCTATATGAACCAAATAATATTGACGGCATTAGTGTATTTATTATATATTTTGTATATAATATACAACACACACACATCTTCTAACTTTTTCTTTTTCTCCAAAAAATATTTCATTACATATTTCTAAACAATTGTTCTGTTTTAGTGGCTCATATTTTTGCTTACTCTTTTCAAAGTTAGACTGAGATTCTTCAATGTGAATGCAAAGGGTAATAGAAGAAACCCTCTTTTCTAATCTACAGGGCACAAAAAGTCCAAGATAGCTGATGTTTTTAACTTTTGGCCCAGAACTGCTACTTCTCAAAATTCCAACGACTACACTCCAACACAAATTGTTCAACATATCTAAAACTTTATGAATTTCCTCTTTCATGTTCTGGTATGGTGTTTGAGTATGAACTATATAAATGCACATATCATACAATAATGTCAATGATTGGAATTAATGATAAAGCATGAGCTCTAATATCTGTTCCACTTGTGAGTGCTAAAGAAACCTGTTGCAGGAAGTATTTTTTAAAAAAGGTATGAATTTGGCAGGCTTCAAGCACTACTGCTGCCAACTCTCAGCCTCAGTGTGGTCCTGCACCCTGTCTCTTACTCCTGCGCGAATCGTCATGATATTCCAGCTCTGGTTCATTTCTCTCTGGAGCTGTAGTTCCTTCACAGCCAAATCCTCCTGCGAGATCAGCGGCCCCACCTCCAGTAACCTAGTAAAAACAAATCTCTAGAAGCTTATAGTTAACCAGTCAGCTTTTTATATAACAATAAATTCTCTATTCACAGGATTGCCCACACAATAATTTCAGAGTCAAATGATAAAAATACAAGCTGCCCACCTAGACTAGACAAGTTATCCCAATTATTCTATCATATATGAAATCATATCTACCTGTGGCTATTTGAAGCCATGCTGTTCTGAATCATCCTGCTCATAGCTTCTATCTTCCTCTCCTCCCTCCTCCTGAGATGCTCTGTCTCTGCAACTCTTAATTCCGTCTCCTTTTTCACTGTCCAATCACAGGCCTCCTGTTGCACTAATATTTTAATGTAATTGGACAGAAAAAAATCCTTTCACAGAAACCTTCAAGACAGTCTTCACAAAATTTCACAATACCTGGGTTATACAAGTAGCCTTTGAAAGTCAATATTGTACATGCAGTTTTCAGTCATTTAATGATTTCTGGTGGTTTAATTTTAATATTGATAATTCTGTTATTCACAACTCAGATTTCCAAATATCAACCATTCCCTTTATGCTCTCAATAAAGGGATAGTCCGTCAGAATAAGAATTAAAACAATCAAAATATAACCACAATAAAACCTAATATTAGGATTGCTGTCTGTCTTTATATTGTGCTAAACTGCACTGACTTTGTGAAATTCAACCTAAGTTTGTCTTACAAATTAAACATGAGTTATGGACTACTGTTTGTGAATGACTAGAAACGAGTCTAGAAACAATACATTGATTCTATCTCATGGATGCTTTTTACAGCAATTCATTTCTGCATGACTAGTACTTTATTTTTTTTTTTCAACTTCTTTTCTGCCCCACCATTCATGCTCTAGAATTTCACTTTGTGTAGCTGGAATCCCAATGAGAAGTGACTTGCTCCTGAGCCTTTGTATATATTTCTGAAGAGGTTTCAATTCTTTATATTCGAACCATGACACTGAGCTGCAGCTTTTACTTTTGATCACAAGAGGAAAAGTGGTCTCTATGGCAACAGAAAAGTAGAAGTGTGGTCTCTGACAGGGCTTCGTGTGACAGAAATGACAGTCATCTTTTTAAGTAGTGCTGTGTTAAGATGCTATCTTTTGTGTCAAATTTACTGTGATATCCAAAATTGGGGACTTACAACTTTAAAGAAAAAAAAAAGATAGCTCATCAATTAAAGTCTGCATTATAGCATCTTTAGAAGGAACTTCCTGTGACCTGCTTTTCAGTTTGATGTCTGATTCATGAAGCGATGTTGACTGGTTTTTCCAAAATCATGATTAGTTAATTAGAAGATGTCAGTTTTCATGTAGCAATAAAATTGCAGTATGAATTATGTTTTATGTTTTATTCTGTAACATAATGGTTGCATAAAAACTTCAATGTTCAAAAACTGTTGTAAGTAAAATTTAGTTAATGTTGCCGGTGGCTCTGACCTTTTTGTTATACACAAATAAATAACTAGAATTTTTGTCCCCTCCTCCTGCCCACACACGGATGCTCAAATAATGCACATATTTACTTTTTGTTAAAAGATCAGTTTGTGATTTTCAGAATTGCAATAAAATACATGATGTAAACTTTTCATGTGCTGTTGGGTGACAGTGCATCGAGTACATACATATTGTTAGGTTACTGTTACTGTCACCCATCTATAGAATGCTCTTTTTACTGTATTGAACAACTTTTTCTTCTCCAAAGCACTCCTTAGCTTTATTTCTCAGTGCTTGACTCTTGCAGGCACTGAATGCAAATAAAACCATTGTTTTGTTCCCTATTGACTGGCTTATTTTTATTATCATGAAGTCCTCCACATACAGAAACAGTGTGCCCTTTGTTATAATGCCTTCCCCTTTTAAAGCTTCATAACATTTCTATGTATGCATATGCCATTTTGTCTGTTTACTCATTTACCCAATGATGATGACAATGGATGATTTTACCTTTTCACCACTGTGAGAAGACTTACTATGAACACAGATTTGCAAATATTTCCTAGAGTCCCTGCTTTCATTTTGTTGTTGCACAGCATAGAAGCTACTTGTTTGATCTTTTAGCAATTCTATTGAATTTTGAAGAGTCACAGTATGGTTTTCCATGAATGTTCTCATTTTATATTCTTATTACTAATATATGAAGGTGCCAACTTCTCTATATCTCTGTCAACACTTGTTAATTATTTTGGCACCATACTTTAAAAATCATCCCACTAATCAGGATAATGCAATTCTTGAAAATATAGATCCTAGTGTCAAAATACCTAGGCTTAAAAGGCAGATCTTATGACACTAGTCAGCATATAACCTCTTTAACTTCAATTTTCTGTGAATGAATAAAAATGGCAATAAATATACATTGGGTAAATTCTTTTCTGATATGAAAATGGGATAAAGCTTTTGAACTATTGAATAAAATTTCTTCTATTTAGTCTCTAATAGAGATTGATTATATTGTCATCATATCAACAAAATTTATAGCAAGTATAATTATTTCATTTTTTAAAATTATCTTAATTTTTAAAAATCTTCATACGTGAGCATTGCATCCACAGCATTCCAGTTCCTCCCTCCCCTTCTAACTCCTCATGAATCTTACATCCCTTTTAAATTCATTATATTCTTTATTATTATTGTTACATGTGTGTAAATATGCCTATGTATGGACTTGTGTGTTATATATGACCTACTGAGTCCATTTAGCATTGCCTGTGTGTACATGTGTCTAGAGCTGACCAGCTAAGATTGAAGAACCAAGGAGGAAGTGCATGATTGGAGAAAACCAATTTTATCTCCCTTAGCAGTTGTCAAACAACTGTAGTTCTTCATCTAGGGAGAGACCATGTGAAATTTCCTTCTCCACATCGGAAGGTCAACTGATGTCATTATGAAAGTTTTGTTCAAACAACACATTGTTGAAATTTCATGGATTCATTTATCTCTGTCATTCCTAAAGGACTGTTGAATCTTTTTGCCCCATCTTCTGTTATTTTCCTCAAGTCTTAAGTGGAAAGGTTTGCTTGCTGATATATTATTGGGACTGAGAACCTCCAAGTCACTTTGTTCTCTACATTATTATTGGGCTTCTTTCTTTTTTGTTCCTTTCTTTTTTCTTTCTTCTTTTTCTTTTCATATTTATTTGTTTAAATGTATATGTATTTATTTATTTATTTATTTATTTATTTATTTATTTGTTTGTTTGTTTCAAGACCAGTTTCTCTGTGTAGCCCTGGCTGCCCTGGAACTTGCTCTGTAGACCAGGTTGGCCTTAAAATCAGAGATCCACCTGTATCTGCTAAGATTAAAGGCATGTGCCACCACTGCACAGCATCAGCTGTTTTTCATGTAAACAGTCTCCATCTCTTACAAAATGGATCTTTTAATGAGGAGCAAGAGCTATAGTTGTTTGTGGGTATACAAATAATGAAAATACAATCCATGTTCACAGTTGAATACTGTTCCATTGTAAAAAAATAAATAATGAAACTGTAGAATCTTTCTGCTTCATATTGTGCTATTTTCTGCTTGACTTACAGATTCTATTGCTAAATCTTTAGATGTAAGTATGTAAACTGACATATCCAAAGAAGTCAGAAAACTAGAAAAGGGCCATGTGGGAGAGAGGAGAAGAGTTCTGCAGAGGAGGAGGACAGTCAGAAAAAGATGCTACAAAAGGAGATATTGGGAATAGTATGAGAGACCTTAACTAAGGAGCAAGGAGGAAGGGAAATAATAGGGAGAGGGAAGAAGAAAAGAGACACTGATGATGTTTGTAAAGCATAGGACACAAATTATTTTGTAAGCTTCTTGAAAAAAAAAAACACATTTACATGTACTTGTTTGTTGTGAGAGGCATTATATGACATAAAGTGATGGTCCTCCCACTAAGAACTATACATACCTATATACCCTAGTCCCGGGTGGGAAAAAGCTGTTCTGAAGTTGTTATTCATAGGAATACAAAAGTCTCCTTAAACAACATGGTTTGAGAAATATAGCTAGAAATTATATACTCTGAATCAAGAATTATTTCAAACAGTGTGTAATGATGCAGAATTTACTTTTAAATATCTTAATGATACACACACACACACACACACACACACACACACACAAGAACACAGATTCAAAGACTAAATTTTTAAACCCTCAAATACAGTATTACTCATAAACCCAAAGGTCTACATTCTGTAAATCATAATATTTTTATTTTGACATACTAATAAATTCACAATCAACCAACTTTCATTAACAAGATGCATTCATAACATATAGAAAACCTCAGCTAAATGTTAGGAAGAAAGAACATTTGAAATCATTCTAAAGGCACGAAATCCTTAAAATGGCGGCTAAAGACCTGCAGAAATAATTTTCATCATAGAAAAATCTTGAATCATACTGAAATGTCATGAGATCTAATGGTTTCTACTGAGCTTTTGGCTTCTTATTCTGCTGGGAAGAATAAAATCATTCTGAGGTTGTTATGAAAATATTTTTTAAATAAAATAGAACCACTGAAAATGGAAAGAACACTTGTATACATGTAACATCAGAAGTCACTTGGGATCAAACACAAATCCAAAAGGCAGCCACAGAGCACAGATGAACAATTTTGTTCTCCACAATTACCATGATTGTAGATAATCTGATTTGGTCTGCCAAGGATGTGTGCTTGTGTGTTTGCTCACATGTATGTGTATCTAATCTTATATAAGAGTTGGTGCCTTCAGTGGCTGAATTAGGTCAAAATACAAAATAGCTAATAAGTACAATACATTATAGAGATTTTAAATCTACAATTGTACTCTATTTTCCCAAACCCAGAGCTTTGATGAAAATTGTTTATTACATGGCTAAGTTCTTATCTAGGAGGCTTCTTCTGGGCTTTGAAGATTTTTTTTTTTTACCATAGTCTTAGAAATAAAAAAAAATTGAGCAAATTGCAGTGCTTTTCTGTAATTTTGTAAAACAGGGTGTTTCAAGATAAATTATACCACTGGACTGTATCTGTCTTGTACCACAAAACACATGTAAAATACCTGTAATTTAGTCATTTCAAGGCATGCATGAAAAGGGTAATAAACACAAACACAGACATCCTAGTTTGCAGACATGCAGACTTCACAACTTAGAAAGATCTCAGGCTTACTAAATATCAAAGATGAAATCTGTACTGCACACCAAACTACAGAAAATTGCCATCAAATTTAAGGTACAATTTGTTTCAAATCGGGCAAAGTTGTAGCTGGAAGCACTGAAGCAGACAGAGATACACCTAGAATTATTTTTTTATAGTTAGAGTTCAAACTTATACACACACACACACACACACACACACACACACACACCACATATAAGCAATATATGACCTCTAAATAATAGTTTAGTTTGTAACAAATGTTAACACTTATTTTGAAATATCTTTATTTCAAAGCATATTAGGCACCCACAATTTTTTGAATCCTAAATTTTCTCAATATTATTTATGGAGTATCTATACATATTTAGTAGGAGTAAAGTTCTGCTTATAATGTTATGTTTTAAGGCTATCTTGTCTCTGGTACTTAACAGAATATTACCACTATTTTATATACTAGAAAAATATGTTTTCAATTCATCAATAGTATGCCAAACTTAGGTTGAAAGCATTTGAAAGATAAGTCTAGTAGACTATTGCTCTGATATTTAGATTTCTCTTATTTTTTCTATGACACTGATAATATAAGGCACTATGCTCACCTGTCATGACAATAAACCAGAAGCTTGTTAGTGATTTACTTTTCCTCCGTGTTTCAGCAACATACATAAAAGTTGGTGAAAAAGCCTTAAACTGCAATATGAATACAGCTGTAAATGGCCAACTAGATATGAATAAAACATTGACCTTGAGCAAAGGAAACTAAACGTCTATTTTATTTGTCCAAAAGTGCAACACAACTTGTCTACTCACTTGACTCCTATCAGGGCTATCTTTGTATGAATGTGATAACAGCTAAAGTTTTTACACTGGCTTGTTCATGCCTAGGTAACATCAGCATCTGTGAGATCATGTGTGTAATGTTTATATGAGGTCCAGAGGATAACACTCACTACATCTTCCTACCCTCTGGATTTTACCTTCTTTCCACTCACCCTATAAAGATATTCCTTGACCCTTGTCAGGTGCTTAATGTAGATCTCTCATCTATAGCAGAGCAATGGTAGTGGTTTATTTCTATCACCTTCGACAGTAATGTATCTCCGTGTAAACCATTACCCACTGTAATAAGAAGTCACTCTGACCAAAATTAGGAACAGTATAAATATATGAACAGAAATATAAATACTAAAAATGCAGTTTTACAACATGACTATTTATAAAAACGGTATAAGTAGGTTTTCCTATAGGACTTATGGCACCTTTACCCATAGATTTTGACCATGTTTACAGTACCAGGTTTGAATTTTATCCCAAGGAGCCAGCCTCACCTCCAATCAAAACAATTTTTGTTAACCACATAAACATTCTTGTCACTGTGGTACTGGTAGAAACATCTTGCTTGGCAGATCAGTACTTTAGTAACTAGGTTACAGCACTTGAAAAGATGACTGAAACAGTCAAATTTTAAAACTTCTAGCTCTACTAAACTTTAGCATGCAAATATCTCTGGTCAGTCACACTGGCTTTCTCTGCGGCCTGAAACCAAAGTGTATGGTTTCTGCAGCAGAAGGCTCTAACAATCTAATTATGGCAAGGAACCAAGAGAAATGACAGTACTGTGTCTTGTTTAGGGATGATTTTAAGGCCTTTCTGGTCAATAACTCATGGGGAGATAACCAATGGATGACACTGAGATTTACCTTGAAATGTTTTCTGGGAGCATCACTGTTCACCAATGTGAGCTACTTATTTTCTGGTTTGCCTTTCAAAGGGACAGGAACCACTGAACAAAAGAAAAATCATGCCTGGTTCTGGAAACCTAGCCAACTACTCAGGGCTAGTGAAGACAAGTGTGTATCTCAGAGAAGAACCACAACCAGCATTTTAATAAACTACATGTTCACTGAGTAGTACTCCATTGTATAAATGTAACACATTCTCTGTGTCCATTCCTCTGTTGAAGGACATCTGGGTTCTTTCCAGCTTCTGGCTATTATATATAAGGCTGTATGAACATAGTGGAGCATATGTCCTTGTTATATGTTGCAGCATCTTTTGGGTATATGCCCAGGAGTGGTATAGCTGGGTCTTCAGGTAATTCTATGTACAGTGTTCTGAGGAACTACTAGACTGTCTTCCAGAGTTGTTGTACTAGCTTGCAATCCCACCAACAACAGAGGAGTGTTTCTCTTTCTCCACATCCTTGCCAGCATCTTCTGTCACCTGAGTTTTTGTTCTTAGTCATTCTGACTGGTTTGAGGTAGACCCTCAGTGTTGTTTTGATTTGCATTTTCCTGATGACTAAGGATGTTGAACATTTCTTTAGGTGCTTCTAGGCCATTCAGTATTCCTCAATTGAGAATTCTTTGTTTAGCTCTGTGCCCCATTTTTAATAGGGTTATTTGATTCTCTGGAGTCTAACTTCTTGAGTTCTTTGTATATATTGGATGTTAGCTCCCTATTGGATGTAGAATTGGTAAAGATCTTTTCCCAGTTTTTTGGTTGCTGTTTTGTCCTATTGATAGTGTCCTTTGCCTTTACAACTTGTGGATCCATTCCATATATAGTCACCAAACCCAGACATTGCTGTGAATGCCAAGAAGTGCATGCTGACAGGAGCTTGATCTAGCTGTCTCCTGAGAGGTTCTGCCAGAGACTGATAAATACAAAGGCAGATGATTGCAAACAACCATTGAACTGAGCATGGGGTTCCCACTGGAGGAGTTATAGAAAGGAGATGAAGGTGTTTGCAACCTCATAGGCAGAACAACAATATCAACCAACCAGATCCCCCAGAGCTCCCAGGGACTAAACCTTCAATTAAGGAGCACACATGGAGGGACTCATGGCTCCAGCTGCATATGTAACAGAGAATGGCCTTGTCAGGCATCAATGGGAGGAGAGGCCCTTGGTCCTGTGAAGGCTTGATGCTACAGTATAGGGGAATGCCAGGGAGGGGAAGCAGGAGTGGGTGTGTGGGGAACACCCTCATAGAAGCAGGAGACGGGGTATGGGATAGGGAGTTTCGGTTGTGAACTGGGAAAGGGAATAGCATTTGAAATGTAAAGAAAGAAAATATGCAATAAAAAACAAAGTTTAAAAAAAAATAAATAAACTGCGTGATCGCTAGCCACAGTCTAAACATCTATCCTTCTACCACAGATAAAAGAAGATGCTCAAGGGTACTTCCTGAGGGCAGAGACAAAAGCTATTACAGACAAAAGCTACCACAGCCAATCAAAATGTAGAGTTATGGAGCACAGTTGCAGAGACCCATAAGTCTACAAAACCTTTCAACTCCTAAAACTCAGAAATCTTTTGGGAAGAAAGGGCAGGAAAATGGTAAGATCCCGAGAATCAAGGAGTTTTCTGTGAGATTGTGTCTCCTAGTAATGTCAGAAGCTACACACATACAATCACATCAATATGAGTGCCTGAACATGAGCTGAACAAAAATTATACAAATAACAGTGTGGACAGGAGAAAAAATCTATGTGGCCCCAACTTCACAGAAAGCACTACAGTCAACTAAAAAATTCTCAGGTTTGATCAAGTAGTCTTCCCCAGAAAAGAGTAAACTAACTGGTCATCTAACAGCAACCAGTCAACTCTGAAAACATACAAGCAAGTAACATTATACAGAATGAGTTATATATATATATATATATATATATATATATATATATATATATATATAATATTATATACATATAATATATATGTGTGTGTGTATATGTATATACATGTATGTGTGTTTGAATATATTTTATATATTTTCTCTTCCTCTCCCTTCCCCCACCCTCTCTGTGTGCATTTAACAATTATTGAAATAAAAGAGGCCATGGGTCTGAGAAAGAGCAAGGACAGGTATATGGGAGGGTTCGGAAGCTAGATATCTACACCTATGTTCTGTTATTTCCTTTTACTATATATTTTCTGGTTGGATTGCAGGACTACATGTTCCTGAGAAGCTTCTTACCATATGCTCTATTCTTTTTAAGCATTCATCTAGACTGTATTTTCCCACCCTCATCACTCCACTTCTTGCTTAAACCTTCTACTCCCACTCCACCTACCCTCTACTTTCAGTTTTCCTTTATTCTACTACCCAAACCACCAAGACAACCTCTCCATGACAACAATTCGGGAATTCTAAATTTTCTTTATTTTTTTTTCTTGGAAAAATTGTCATTTGGTAGTGTGCTGGTTAGTATCCAAGAGCTTATCTACTTTCTCTAGTTCACATTCTTTGTATTCTTTTTATTGTGGTTGGATAAAGTGCAAGGTACTATTTCAAATGTCCTGTTTTCTGTTGCTTGTTTTGTGTTCCAGTATGTGGTAAGTTGTCATGAGCTACTGAGTAGAATGCATTCCTCTACTGTTTGAATGGAATGTGCTGAAGCTTTCTGCCAGGTCCATTTGATTTATACTATCACTTAACTCAAATGATTTTCTGTTTTGTTTCTTGGAGATAACCTATCTATTGGTGAGTGTGAGGTATTGAAGGCATCCACTATCATTGTGCTGGGAACTAGAAATATACCTCTCATAGTTTTTCTTTTACAAAATAGGGAACACCTGTGACACACACACACACACACACACACACACACACACACACACACAGAGCAGTGTGCTGTCTTTGTCATTTCAATAGAGAAATGAGATCATATGGCTAGTGCACAGAAATAGATTTGGCATTGTTGCTTTTCCAGAAGAGCTGGTTCTGATCCAGCACTCACATAAGTAGCTTACAACCTGATGTAACTCCAGTCTGGAGGTTCTCCCATGCTCTTTTATCTCCACTTTCAGCACGCACACACACACACAGACACACACACAGACACACACACAGACACACACACACACACTTATATCCATAAATGAAAAAAACATGCACCAAATCTTAATCGCACATATCACACCGTAGCCCTTAGTTGGCTAAATAGCAGAAATTATGAATTCAGTGATTATAAAGCATCTGCCATGATGTCTGGCATATAGGTCAGATAGAGGGCAGGTTTTAAGACTTCCATCATGTCTTCATAGCAAACTTAGGTAGTATTATCCATGACAAGTCACAACACAGTTCCAAAAGAAAGTCACTTGTAAACTTGAATATAACAACTCCAATTCCAAAAGTTTCTCTATTATTTCCAAAGTTTGTAAGATTGAACTTCAAAACCAAACACTTATGAAATAAAAAAAGACATTAATGAACACTTCCAGACAATTGAACCACACTGTATATATTGGTAAAGAATTGCTATAATCATTCCAATGAATGTTTTACATATTGACAGCTATGCATTTATCTTTTACTTGTTATGTTTTATAGAATGAGATTAAAGGTGCTTCCTAATTTACTTTCTGAATATTTTTTTTTACTGTTGTCTAAGATCGTATATTTAAGATTTTTAGATGAACTGTATTAATCAAGTCACAGAATTGCAAAGCTGATGTACATAAGTAGAACTTAGGACAATTAATTTTATTTTATTTCATCTTTAACTTGGTGAAATTTAAATTTTTATTTCAAAATAATCTCCTGTTGACATATAAAGAGGTAAACCTAAGACCTCTTCTACTCTTCAAATATGCAAAGGTTTTAAGGTATACCATTACTTCAATGTAGTTGTCACAGAATATTAATTTCTTTAGGTATTCAATTCTTATTTGGGCTGGGCGGTGATGACGCACGCCTTTAATCCCTGCACTTGGGAGGCAGAGGCAGGCAAATTTCTGAGTTCGAGGCCAGCCTGGTCTACAGAGTGAGTTCCAGAACAGCCAAGGCTATACAGAAAAACCCTGTCTTGGAAAAACAAACAAACAAACAAACAAAAAACCCAAAATCAATTCTTATTTGATGGCATGACAAAACAGTACACTCATGAATTACTTCATAAATTATATTACTATCCAATCCACACAGAACTGAAAACAGAGTGTTAAAGTCTTAATCTGTAATTCCAATCACATAAATCCATGTTATGGTGAATTTCATTGAAATCTGATGTTTTTACTATTTAGCAGTGTACACTATCTTGTCTAATTTACCAGTATGTTATTCCAAACCTTAATTAGTCAAGTCCTTAGGATGAAATCAGGATTTAGTCTATATTTATAAATGACATTAAGTAAGATATTACTAATGATGCTACAAACATGGTCCTGGGGTCACTCTGAAGGTGTGATGCTTACTTTAAGTGTGGGGATAGAAACAAAACTCTTTCTTTGTGTGTTAGACAACAATGTTCTTATCCCACTGGAAGAAAAGAAGTCTCTATTGGAAGGACATTTTAGAATGTGATGCATTTTAAGGAAATGTGGGTGCTTATAAAGGCTTCTTGATATTTATACCATTTTAAGTATAGACCCCCATTTCTCACTTTATTTCTGTCTTTAACCCAAAAATTATTTAATGAGAAAACTTCCTGTCCTTCACTGTACTGATTACCATTTCTGGGAACATTGCCTGTGCATGCAGCATCCACTGCACTGACATCTCCCAGCTGGATGTGCTGATTCACTGGCACTAATTTGTCATTTTCCAAAGCGTTTATTCTCACATATATTTCAGCATGGTGTATTCAGGGGTCGAAGGGTAAAAGCAGGTTACCTATAAGAAGCAGATAATGGGCATGTTATTACCCAGACATCTTTCTTTTTAAAGCTGCTATTCTCAGGGATTAGACAGGTGACCTCCAGTCATGATTTTGATTCTGTAAATTGAAATAGGTTGCAACACTATTCATTGCTCACAGATGATTATGCAGGAAGTTAATGTCATAGGATTTTTCAGCTGACGTGGTTTCTTAAGCTTTTCCTGCCTTATTTCTCTCAAGTCCACTGTATGTAAGTTTTTAAAGAAATCTCCTAATTTTGGTACATCTTAAGTATAATTAGTGAACACAGTTAAGTTAGCTCCTCATTCTGCTGTTTGCAGGCTTTAGAGTGGTGACTAAAGACTTATCTTGGTTTCACAGTTAAATACTTTGTTAGATACAAAATTATACACAGTTTCTACCTGGTAAAATAAAACCAAGTTTAAGAATAAGATTGTAATCTTTTAAATCTATATTCAACTCTAACAATATCTATATGCAGTCCTGACTCTATTGTCTTGGTTTTGAGGTATAAAATCTATTATTTCTTTTGGGGAACTTGCTCATTTAGGAGAGATTTAAAAAGTACAACAAATGAACAAATAAGTTTTTATTAAGTCTTTCGACATCAAGAAACAACATAAAATTATGACCATATTTTGAATCACAGACAACTCATAGTTGCTAAAATAAAAAGATGATTGTTAGATTGCTATGTCTCTATGTCAGCACAGTCTTAGAGATATCAGGAGCTTCTGAACTTCTTCCTTGAACAGAAGTCAAAGCTTAGGTATAGCTGGAGGAGATACTGTTGAGTGAAAGAAACCAGGAAAGGAATGATAACTATTGCTGTTCTCCTGTATGTCAGATTTCCAACAATAGGAAAGGTTGATTTTAGAGCAGTAGAAAAATAGGTGTGCAATACTGATCTGGGAAAGGATAGCAGATTAGTCAATTAAAATTAAATAAATTAAATAAAATTTATCTTAAGTTGATATTGAGAAATAATGGTTCTTTCCCTTGCCTATTGTAAACTTTATTGGATTATTATTTGTATATTATTGGTTCATTGAGAATTTTGTGCATTTTGCTTTGGTCATATTCAGTCTCCATCCCTAGCTCCCCAGATCCTACTCCAACCTTCATCCTACACATTAACTTCATGTCTTTTTCTAAACAAATCAAGGGTAGTTTGTGTTGTTCAAATATTCTTGGATGTGAGGCCTTCTACTGGAGCACTTTGGACCTAGGGGTCATTATAATCCTACAAAAAGCTGAACATCCCAGATATGTCAAGAGCTGATGGTGTAACTCCTTGCAATAATCTCCCTTCTTTACTGAGATACAGTCTGGACTGGGCTTGCAAAGGGCACACTGTCAATAACATATATAGTAATCCAAGTACTATGAGTTCATATGTGCACTTTCCCTGATCTGTCTAGAAGACCTGGCTCTTATCCTCATTCTCTCCCTTCTTCCATAATCATCCCCAAGCCCTGAGACGAGTATGTAGTATAAATATTCCATTTAGAGCTAGATATTCCCTAGTCTCTCATATTCTGCACTTGGCTAGTTGTGAAACACAGTGTTAATGACCATCTACTGATTTATATAAAGCTTTTCTGATGAAGTATGAGAGATACATTAATATACAGGTATAGTATGTCACTAGAAGTTGATTTAATAATACTCTGTCCTTCTGAATGCATAATAGTGGTAGGTTCTTCCCTAGGATCTGCGATTTTCTATTCTGTGTTTCTAGTTATTCTAGTAATATTTAATACAAGAGGCCCTTTCCTGGCTGGGAGTTTCTAAGCTTCAGAATAATGACTGGATAGCCAATGATTTTACAGGACTGGATTCTTTGAAATTTAGTGTTTTATTATTTTGCTTTTTTCATAAAAAAAAATGGTGCTCCTTTACTTTAGCTGAACCAATATAAATATCATTGGAGCAGAAGGCATTATGGTCAAAGAACATTATCTGCAGGTAAAAAAATGACACTGTGAAATCTATTATTTTATAGAAATTAATAATATTTTTTCCCTGAAATATAATTGTAAACACCATTTAAGTATTTTGGCTATGCTTCCCCATGTGGTGCATTCATCATGGTTGGCTTACTTGTGTCCCCAAAACAGAGGTTCCCGGAATTTAAGTAAATAGTATGCACACTAATGATACAAGTGGGGTTTCATATTGTCTACAACAAATTTCAGAACTTCAAGATCTATTTCTTTTAGCATTTGTATAGAAGTTTTCTTTTATATCATTTGATTCAGGTAGCATCACTACTCATGAATTCTTCATGAACTCAGAAACTGATTTTGTCAAATGATGGGTCACACCTATGATTGAATGGGCTGAAAAATCTGATGGTGTCCATGGTAGTAATTTTTCAGTGGTTTTGGATTCATGTTGGAAATTGTTCTAAGGATAGATGTAACAACAGTGTGAATAAAACAGAAGGTAATCAATAGAATAAAATCCCAAATAATTAATCAGGCTAAATTACATAAAGTAAACATAAAAGGAGCTAAGAAAAATATTTAAATATATAAAATATTATGGTATGTTATCAAACTGAGTGTGTGTGTGTGTGTGTGTGTGTGTGTGTGTGTGTGATTTTAATAGAAATGTAAGTTCTGGAAGAAACAGTGAGAGACAACAGGAGTATTTCCAGACATACTCTCCAGAACAACATCAATAATGAAAACATTAATTCAAGTATTTAAGAAGTTTATTAAATCTCCTACCTCAAGTGAAAAGTATAAGAAAAATTATATCTAGCTATGTAAAATTATATCTACCTATGTAAAATTATATCTACCTATGTAAAATTATATCTACCTATGTAAAATTATATCATCTACCTATGTAAAATTGTGCCACTTAAGGAGGAAAGGGAGAAGTCAGAATCTTAGAGATATACAAAGAGAACCAATATGATAATTATGACTTCATATTAGGTACATGGAAAACATTTTAAAAATTGGACACATATCTTTAAGTCTATAGAATGCTTATAGAAAAACTATCCACAAACAATTTTAGGCCCAAAGTAACTTCCTTCAAAAACTGAAATAAATATATACCCAGATTTTTAAAAATGAAAAAAAAATATTAATAAGATAAAACATTATTAAAGATTCACAAGTAATTATCTTCATGTTAAAAAGAATTATTTAGAGTAATTTAAGGCCTAGATTAACAGCAGCAAAATATAATCTAATATGGGAATAAATAAATAGATATAGCACTTTTATCTTCTTAAATTGTTTAACGATGTATTATGTATGAGTTAAACCAAAGAAAATGAAAAGTGCCTTCTCCAGTTTATTAAGTATGCACGTAAATTCAGGAGATAATGTGGAGATGATTATCATCTTTTAGATTACCTATACAAATTACCAGGACAGAATTCATGATAGATCGTGTACCCTATATGATATACCCTATAATCATGTTAGCAGTCATTAAAATTGTAAAAAGCTTTATAAATGTAAAAGTAATACTGCAAACCAACAAAATAGACAATAAATCTAATAGATAATGGAGAAGAATGAAGAAAAAGTCACAATTTGGTAAGCCTACACTCAACCAGAGCAAATAAGCATAATAGATGCAAATCAAGGAAATGACTCTATGAAACACTTAGAAAGGTGAACCGAAGTAAATGCTGAGTGCAAAAGCAATGAAATAAGTACAATACCTAGGACAATGCAGAAAAAATGGAAGATCTTTTCACACAGGATACTTTAAAAACTACAGGGAACATTATTTAATATCTACCTAAAAACACATGTGTCATATATACATATATATTTATACATACAAGCATATACATGTGCTATATATACATGCAAATATACATATACATATATGTATATTTATTTATGCACACACATATATATGGAGAGAGAGAGAGAGAGAGAGAGAGAGAGAGAGAGAGAGAGATATTAAATGCCACTTTGCCACTTTGGGCGATACTGCTTACCCCAAGATCTACAGACTAACAAAAGGGCATGTGCTATTTTGTCAGTGGAGTAAAGGAGACACTGCCACACAATCTAGGCTATTGCCCTTGCCCTTAATTTCCTCCCAGAACTTGAAATGTAAGATTCTATTGCTGGATATGCTACAGGATTCTGACACAAGGCATGGAGTAAAGGAGCTAGAAGTGGCCTGGAAACCTCCTTGCTGATGACTGGCCCTTCATGCTTGCTACACAGGAGGTACTGTCGATGGCAAGCAGTACATTGCTTCTATCAAGCTGAAACATCTACAAAGCTCAACACTGGCCGGATCAGAGGACTGCCAATGGTACAAGTGTCACTTAAATTTGGGTGCTAATCGAGTGCTATAATTGAGCTTAAGACTCCTGCAGTAGAAGGAAATTCATGCCTGGTGCTATAAAGGTAGTCTAGCACTCATGGCTAGTGAGGCCCTTGACCCTAGACAAAATCCTGCCACTGTCACTTTCCTAAACCAGTTTAATTCATAATCGATTTCTAAAAGGTTATCCTAATATCCAGAGATAAATGGAGCACTCAACTCCTATTTGAGAAATTTATTTGCAGAAATGGAGACTATTACAGAAATTTATAACTGTTCATAATGCAGAGAAGATAGACTTTTATTTTTCTGCCTTACTTATTAAAATAATGTATTTGTACATGACAAATAATGAAGAGAGATCCTAGCATTTATATGAAGAGTGAACACTTCTATGTGAAGAACTGAGATGTATATCTTTTGTTAACTTTTGGGTAACTTATACCTGATTTGATTCTAATAACGCTGGAAATAAAGATTGTATCTTTATCTATAAGTATAACTTACCTATAAGCTTAACTTACCTATAAGTATAGCTGAATATCATTAGGAGTCATTGTATTGCTATGTTTCTTTAGTAAAACAGTACTATTTGGTTTTCTACTAAGTCCTGGGCTATCTAATTTCAGATTTTTGGTCACTCAAGAAGTATCAGGTATGGATTTCAACTCTCAGAATAGGCCTTAGTTCAAATCAGATGTTGGTTAATTACTTCCACTAGTTTGTGCTACCATTGCCCTAGCATATCTTGCAGGCAGGACACCATTGTACTCCGCAACATTTGTGGCTTGGTTAGTGTTTACATTTTTCTTTTGGTAGCCTACAGACAACATTTCTTTACCAAAGTTAACACCATGTAGGCACTAGCTCAACTTCATTTTTGTAGAGGAATCTATATTCTTAGGAAATGTTTGGGTTGTTTGAAGACTCCTGTGGGACTCCTTTGGCCAACAACCCAATTCAATGTATTCTAGTTCTGAGGTAGAAGCTTTATTTGGAGACAAGAGATGGCCAGTTTGGGCTCTGTCTCACCTATTATTTATAAATTTTAATTAGATATATGTATGTATATCTTTATATATGTATATATTTTAAAAAGCTTCTACTGTATTAGATTTCCATACTACCTCTCAAATGGCAGTTAAATTTAGCTGTCTCTTCCCATATTTCCCCCCTCATTTCCCTCTTCCTCTGTCTCCTCATATAATTTAAACAAATCTGGATGTTTATCACATTTTAATTTAAACTTTAGTTATTTTTTAAATTATTTATATTTATTTATATTTCAGTTGTTGCTCTGCCTTGCCTCACTCCCTCCCCCCACACACACACACACATTTCCTCATCCCATTCTTTCTTTTCCTTGCCAATCTTTGGACAGCCCTTTCTTCAGTCTCTTCTCCATTTTTGTCTCTGCAGTTCTTTTAGACAGGAATAATTCTGGGTCCAGAATTTTGACTGTGGGTTAGTAACCCTGTCCCTCCACTTTAGGTCCTGTCTATCTACTAGAAGTGGACTCTTTGAGTTCCCTTTCCCCAGTGATGGGCATTTTGGCTAAGGTCATACCCAATGAGTTCTGAGAGTGTCTCACCTCCAAAGTCTCTGGTACTTTCTAGAGAGTTCCCCTAATTTCCACTCCTCAAGGCTGCTAATGTCTACTCATTTTCTTGGCCCTCTGGGTTTCTCTCCTGTCCCCTCCCACCATATCTGATCCTGTTCCCCTTTTTCCCCTTCCCCTTCCACCTCCCACCAGGTCCCTCCCTCCCTCTGCCTTCCATGATTATTTCCTTTCCCTTTCTAATTGGAATTGAGTGTCCTCACTTGGGCATTTTTGCTTGTTACACTTCTTACAGTCTGTAGGTTCTATAGTAGGTATTCTGTTCTACTTGGCTAATAGGCACTTTTCAGTGAGTAAGCATGTCCTGTACATACAGTAAGTATGTCCTGTTACATATGTACATATGTACATACAGTAAGTATGTACATACAGTAAGTATGTCCTGTTAGGTCTGAGTTACCTCACTCAGGATGATATTTTCTAGTGCCATACATTTATTTGCAAAATTCATGATGTCCTCATTTTTATAGCTGAATAGTATTCCATTGTGTAAATTAATCACATTTTCTAAATTCACTCTTTGGCTGAGGGACATCTGGGTTGTTTCCTACTTCTGGCAATTACAAATAAGTGTGCTATTAACATGGTGGAGTATGTGTCTTTGGGGTATGGTGGGGCATCTTTTGGGTATATGCCCAAGAATGGTTGGTGTAGCTAGGTCTTCAGGTACACCAATTTCCAATTTTCCAACTTTCTGAGGAACCCTCCAAATTGATTTCCAACGTGGTTGAACCAGTTTACAATACCACCAGGAGGAGTGTTCCTCTTTTACCATGTCCTTGACAGCATGTGCTGTCACTTGAGTTTTTGATCATAGCCATTCTGAATGGTATGAGGTAGAATCTGAAGGTCATTTTTATTTGCATTTCTCTGATGACTAAAGACTTTGAACATTTCTTTAAATGCTTCTTGGCCATTCAGAGTTTTTCTGTTGTGAATTCTCTGGCTCTGTATCCCATTTTTAATTGGATTATTTGGGTTTTTGGAGGTTAACTTATTGAGTTCTTTATATATTTTGGATATTAGGCCTCTGTCAGATATAGGATTAGTAAGATGTTTGTTTGTTTGTTTGTTTATAACTGGTTGATTTCTGCCATGAATCTGACTATTGCCTGCCTTCTTCTCCTCTTGGTATGTTTGATTCTTTCTGTTCTAGAACTTTCAGGTGTTGTTGTTAAGGTTCTTGTTTAGGATCTCTCCAACTTCTTTGTGAAGACATGCAGTGATATGAATTTGCCTCTTAAAGTTGCTTTCATCGTGTCCCATAAGTTTGGGTATGATATGTCTTCATTTTCATTGAATTTTATAAAGTGTATGATTTTTTTCTTTATTTCTTTCCTGATCAAGTTATCCTTTTGCAGAGCTGATCTTTTTCCACAAGTATGTGGTCTTTCTAGTGTTTTTGTTGTTATTGAAGTCTAGCCTTAACCTTAGTGATCTTATAGAATTCGTGGGATTATTTCAATCTTCTTATATCTGTTGGTGCTTGTTTTATGTCTGATTATTTGGTCAATATTGGAAAAGGGTCTATGAGGTTCTGAGAAGAAGGTGTATTCTGTTGTTTTGGGGTGAAATGTCTAGATATCTGCTAAATCCATTTGGTTCATGACTTCTGTCAGTTTCACTGTGTCTCTGTTAAGTTTCTGTTTCAAAGACCTGTCTGTTGTGAGAGGGGGATATCCCGCTATTGTGTGAGGTTCAATGTATGTTTTGAGCTTTAGTAAAGTTTCTTTTACAAACATGGATTCCCTTGCATTTGGGGCATAGATGATCAGGATCGAAACTTCCTCTTGGGGAATTTTTTCTTTGATGAATATCAAGTATCCTTCCCCATCTCTTTTGATAACTTTTGGTTAAAAATATATTTTATTGCAAATTAGAATGGCAAGACTAGCTTGTTTCTTGGGACCTTTTTCTTTGGAAATGTTTTTCTAACATTTTCCTGTGTAGTAGTGTTTGTTTTTCTCATTGAAGTATGTTTCTTGTACACAGCAAAATCCTGGATCCTGTTTGCATATCCAGTCTGTTAGCCTATGTCTTTTTATTGGGCAATTGAGTCCATTGATGTTGGGTGCTATTAAAGACAAATGATTGTTACTTCTTGGTATTTTTTTGTTGCTGGAGGTGGTATTATTTGTTTATTATTCTCTTCTTCTCAGTTTGTTGTCAACTGCTTAGCTGAATGTGTTTCTTTGGGTATAATTATCCTCCTTTTGTTGGAGACTTTTTCCCACTATTCTCTGAAAGGTTGGGTAATTAAAAGATATTATTTAAATTTGGTTTTGTCACGAATTATCTTGATATATCTCCATCTATTATTATTGAAAGTTTACCAGGGAATAGTATCCTGGTCTGGCATTTGTGTTCTCTTAGGGTCTTCATGATATTTGTCCAGGATCTTCTAGATTTTAGAGTCTCTGTTAAGAAGTCAGTATAATTCTGATTGGTCTACCATTATAAGTTACTTGACCTGTTTCCTTTATAGCTTTTAATATTCTTTCTTTGTTCTGTGCATTTAGTGTTTTAATTGTTATACGATGAGAAGATTTTCTTTTTTTGGTTAAATCTGTTTGATGTTCTGTACGCTTCTTGTAAATTTATGGCTGTTTCTTTCTTTAGGTTAGGGAAGTTTTCTTCTATGATTTTGTTGAAGATGATTTCTGACCGTTTGAGCTGGGATTCTTTACCTTCTTCTATTCCTATTATTCTTGGGTTTGATCTTTTCATTGTTCACTTTATTTTCTGCGGGGTTTTGGGTTAGAAACTTTTTACATTGTTTATTTTCTTTGAACAATGTGCCAATATTTTCTCTGGTATCTTTTATGTCTTAGATTCTCTCTTCTATCTCTTGTATTCTGTTGGTGATGCTTGCATCTGTAGGTCCTGATTTCTTTCCTAATTTGTTGATCTTTAGGGTACCTTCCCTTGTGTGATTTTTTTTTTATTGTTTCTATTTCAATTTTTAGTTCTTAGACCATTTTGCTCAAGTCCGTCACTTGCTTGATTGTATTTTCCTGTATTTCTTTAAGGGTTTTATTCGGGTTTTTTTTTTTTTCTTTAATGGATTCTACCTATTTGCCTGTGTTCTCCTTTATTTCTTTAAGGGAGTTCTTTATATCCTCCTTAAAGGCATCTATCATCTTCATGAAATGGGATTTTAGGTCATCATCTTGCTTTTCATGCATGTTAGGGTAGCCAGGGCTTGCTGTGGTGGGAGAACTGCTTTCTGATGGTTCCAAATTGCATTGGGTTATATTGCTTATGATGCTGTGCTTGCCTCTGGCCCTCTGGTTCTTTCTGGTGTTGACTGGCCTTGGTATCTGGAATCAGCATCCTTGGAGGCAAGTAGAGCTCTGTGACCTGAATTAGAGCTGCTGTCCTGGAGGCAGGCAGGGTTATGTCTGGTTAAAATGGGCCTCTTGTGTTTCTGCTTAAAGCAGGCTTCCTGCGTTTCTGGTTACTGCTAACTTTCTGTTCCCCTGGTTACCATGGATATTCTGTGCCCTTGGTTACTGAGGACCTCCTGGGAGGCTTGTGGGCTGTAGCTTTTGGATGGGTATCAGGCTACTGCTCTGGCCCAGCTAGGTAAGGGGGCCAGAAGGAAGGTGAAGCTGGGTGCTGGGGGTGTAGTTCCTGTGTCAGCTATTCAGTGTGTGTGTCCACAGCTGGTGTGGTTATTTGGGTGAAATTCTCCCCCGTGTCCTTAGTCACTGCAGACTTCCTGGGATGCACACAGGCTGTAGCATTTGGTGGGAATCCTTCAGTTTTCTTCTGTCTTTCTGGATTATGTTTCTTTCTCCCAGAATTCATATGGCCTAACACTATCTAACTTTATTTTTCAAAACAAAAGACAAACTTTTTGTGCCATGAGTTCAATGGATAATGGGTAGGTCATTGCAAGCTGTGGCTGGGATTTCCTACAGGTGGCTTATGCTGGGGCTTCAAGGACAAGGAGTAGGGGGACATCTGAGGATTCTGATTTGGATTAGATTTGTCAGGGGTATTACCAATGTAGATAGGGATAGATCCTTATTTTATTTCTGCTGATGCTGTTAACAGTATATACCTGGCCAGTCACTGGTCCAGTTTTCTATCAAGTTCATCACCTAGTACCACCATTTATTTGATAACCCTTGTAACTGTCACCTATTGGGCTCACTATGGCCTCGGCAAGGATAAGAAACTGGTTCTTCTAGCTGTGGCGCTGATGAGCTCTCTTTTTTAGACTTAAGAACAAAGGTCAGGTGTTCATGTTTATTCTGCTCATAAACCTGGTGGTAGTTTTAGATCACACACCTCACACTTAGTTTGGAACCTTCCGGAGAAAGAAACATACAGAAAACTGGGAGGAGATACCCCATTTGTTGAATACTTTTCAGAATTTTAAGTGAAATTATCATTCTCTACCAAGTTATTTGTAAGATTTTTAGATGAATTTGACAGAATTGATCAAGGACCAAAGAATTTTTACTCACTCATGAAAACTAGCAGCATAAAGGAGATAGCCACAGCTCACTCCTAAGCAATGTGGGAGTTGGCTATCATTCAGCCAGGCAACTATTTATATTTTATGACTTACATTTCAAAAGATTAGTTCTTCAAAATCTCTGTTCATGAGAATATTAAAACCTTTTATCTAATTAGAAAATATTTAGCAAGCATTAATGTTATCTCTTTCTGCTATAATTGTCCATATAATTGTTTCATTATTCATCAAAGCTTATATTTTGATAATTATGTGTCTCATAAGTAAACATCTTCCATCTCAGCTCCAGCTGATGTAATGCATTTAGATAAATGACTTGTTATTGAAAGGATAAACACATTGGTGATGACTGTCTGGCTTTACTTATTAATATATCAGATAAAGTGGTTTTTGACATCCTAAAAGAAGTAATTTTGCTCTTTGTTTTAAAAATTTATTGTTTAGCATCTAATAAGCTGATTTCTGTAGTGAAGAGTAGAAACATTTGCTTTGTTAATTTGGCCAAGTGTGAGAGAACATGCTTTGATAACCTACAATTGACTTTCCTAAGATTGAAGCAAATATGATGTACCTTCAAGCTATGCTACAACCTTTGCCTTATTTTTTAAGCAGAGATATTTTCTAACTCTAAAGTCACTATAGACCTGTATCAGAAAAGAAACCACATGAGAAAATGCTCATGATAGCACACCAAATTCTGATAATCTGAAGATGAACTGTGTCCTACTCAAATGAAGCAACCTCTTATTTTATTTTTTTGTAAAGAAGAGTATGCAGTCACTTGTGCATTGTGTATGAGAATACTACTTGTATGTTGGGGGATATGTTCATGCAAGAGAGAGAGAGAGAGAAAAAGAGAGGTCAGGTGCCTCCTCTATTTATATTTAGAGACAGTGCTTTTTATTGAAGCTGGAGCTTTCCATTTCAGCTAGACTGGTTAGACAAGCATAGGAATCATCCTCCCATCTTAGCACTGAGATGACTAGAACACACATGACTTTTACTGGGTATGGTGGTTTGATTAGTAATGGCTCCCATAGACTCATGTGTTTGATTGCTTGGCCCATAGGAAGTGGCATTTTTAGGAGGTGTAGCCTTGCTGGAGGAAATTTGTTAATATGGGAGTGGGCTTAAGGTCTTATATGTTTAAACTAGACCTAGTTGGGCAGCCTCCTTCTACTACCTGTGGGTCAAGATGTAGAACTTTCCACTTCTGCAGCATCATGACTGTCTGCATGATGCCATGCTTCCTGCCATAATGATAATGGAGTGAGCTTCTGAAACTATAAGCAGCCCCAATAAAATAAGACACTGGTCAGATTCAGATTCTTATGTTTGTGAGGCAATCCATTTATTGACTGAGTTGTCTTTCCTTCCAACCAAGAGAAGGATCTTATAATAGAAAAACCATATCATCCTGAGTGAGGTAACCCAATCACAAAACACACATGGTATATACTCACTGATATTGGATATTAGCCTAAAAGCTCTCAATATCCCAGATACAACTCACAGACCACATGAATCTCATGAACAAGGAAGACCAAAGTGTGGGTGCTTTGACCCTTCTTAGAAGGGGTAACAAAATGCTCATGGGAGCAAATATGGAGACAAAGTGTGGGACAGAAACTGAAGGAGGGCTGTACAGAGACTGCTCCACCTGGGTATCCATCCCTTGTACATTCACCAAATGTAGACACTGATGTAGCTGCCAGGAAGTGCATGTTGACAGGAGCCTAATATGGCTGCCTCCTTAGAGGTCTGCCAGATTCTGAAATATACAGAGGCAGATGCTCACAGCTAACCATTGAGCAGATCATGAGGTTCCCAATGGAGAAAGAAGACTGAAGGAGCTGAAAGGGTTTTCGGCCCCATGAGGAGAGCAACAATACCAACCAACCAGAGCTCCCAGGGCCTAAACCACCAGCCTGGGAACACATAGAGAGGAACCCATGGCTACAGCTGTATATGTAGGGGAGGATGACAGTGTCAGGCATAGGTGGGTGAGGAAGTCCTTGGTCCAGTGAATGCTGGAAACCCCAGTGTGGGGGAAATTGTGGGTGGAGAGGTGAGAGTGGGGGGTGGATGCATATCTTCATAGAAGCAGGAGGGGGGATGGAATAGGGAGTTCCTGGGTTGGGGGGGGAAGGGGATTACATCTGAAATGTAAATAAAATGTCTAATAAAAAATTGAAAAAAGAAAAGCCAATAACTGAGTGAATCCTGCTATCAAAAAAAATACTAATTGTGGAGAGTATATTAGTATTGTTACCAGTGCCTCCTTTCAAAGGCTGTAAGATACTGTGCAGAGACTCACTTTATTCCAGTGCTGATGGGTTTTGGTGGTACCTATTTTGTTGTCTTTGCAGAAAACTATTTATGGAAAACCTTAGACTTTCAGTTTGTAGATCACTGCTATTTCTGTTTACAGTCTATTCAGAAATAGAAATAAATTGTTTGTAGTCTGAATAGTTGTCCCCACAAAACGACAATGCCTTAATCTTAGACCCTGTAAATATGTTACTTTATATAGGAACACATCATTGAAATTCAATTAATAAAAAGAGTTTGAGATATGGAGATCTCAAACTATTATCCTAGCATTTCCAAGTATATAAAACATTATCTCAAGAACACTTATGAGAGAACAGAGGGCCCAGAAACGGTGAACACCTAGAAAAATTATGCTGTTTGCTTAAAAGAACAAAAAACTAAAACAAAGCAAACCCCAAAAAACAAAGAAACAGAAAAACAAAACAATAACAAAAAACACTGGTTAAACTATTTATTAGTCAATTGATTTGAGCTGCCTCCTAGCATGGTACAGACTTTCCCTTAGAGAATATGAAGGGAGTAACACTCCTATAGACCCATTTCAGATATCTAAAATCTAAGTGTTTTATATACCTTTGTCTTATTTTAAAACATGAAGTTTGCGGTAAAGTTATTACAGGAAAAATCTACTTCACACAGACCTTAGCAGCCAGGAGAATTTACTTTGGCAGCAGAGGCTGATTCAGTCACTATGCTGTGCGATGTGCACACTCATGTTTGCATTTGTCTGATTCACATACCCAGGTTAGCAGTTTCTGTTTTAATGTTTGTACTGTTCCACAACCGTTATAACAGCTGATATAGCAGTGTATGCTTTCCAAGCCAGAAGGGCATGGATTGATGTTCTACAAGTTATGAAATACCAAAAATGTTATCCTGGGTAATATTACGTAAGGAATCTGTCACTGATAATCAAAGGAACAAGAAAGTATTTTTATAATACTCACAGAACTAATGAACTTAGGACCACATCTTGTCAAGGATCAGCCTTGGCTAGATCTAGTTTCTGAGAGGAGAGATGTCTGTGAGAGGTAAAGACATAGGACTCAAAAGTCATATCATGAGTCAAAACTGGCAGTCTATGTTTCGCTCTGGATAGCTCTCTAGATAGATTTTGGTTCTGCAGTCTGCTTGAGACAGCATTTTCAATTGTAATCTCTCTCTCTCTCTCTCTCTCTCTCTCTCTCTCTCGCTCTCTCTCTCTCTCTGTGTGTGTGTGTGTGTGTGTGTGTGTGTGTGTGTGTGTGTGTGAGTGTGCGTGCGCGTGCTAGTTTTGCTCTAGACACATTATTCTTTGTACTCTAAAAAACTCTTTGGTTGAGACAGCTGGCTTTTTGCTAGTAAAACTTCTAAAAGCTCTCTGGATAGCTCATGAATTTTCTAACCAAATTCTTGGCTCCTCTAACCAAGTCAGAAATTCTGTTAGAAAAAATTCTAAAAGTAATTCTTGGGTTTCCCAATTAAAATCAGAAAACCAGAAATAATTTTAAAAGAGAGCTATGTTTGCTCTCTAAATAATTCTTGGGATTTCTGACCATGGTCAGAAATTTGCTTTCTAGAGATCTTCAGAGAGCTCAGCTTTGCCAGGGTGGGGGTTGGGAGGAATTGAAAGAACTGCTATTTCTTTCTGCTAGCTTATCTCATGCAGACCAAAAACCCACATTTTAATTTACATATCAATTCAGTCATTTACTCCAGGTTCTCTATATGAATCAGTATTTCATGACCTTAGCCCCCTGACTCTTAGAAGACAGCAAGCACATTTTCTTTATTATTAACATTGCAAATGAATTCAGAGATCTGCCTGCCTCTGTTAAGCAAAGATGATAAACTAGCAGGGTGGGATCCCACTTAACCTTGCTGTGTCTTACACTGACCTTACATTTAGAAATCTGCCTGTCTTCGTGTCTTTCTGACAGGCTGGCTCATAGTGTAGCTGCTTCTCTTCCTTTAGATCTGTGAAGCTCCTTATATAATTCATATTGCATCCTTATGTTTTTAGATAGTTGAGAAATTGTATATTTTCAAACCCATATTTTTAGAGTTCGTTCTTTTCCACAGTCTCAACAGCTGTCATTAGCCACACATTTGACGTCTGGACAAGTGCTGTCTGTTTCTGATTATCATGGAATCATTATTGTTAACTCGGAGGACATTACTTGAAGGAGGAATGGAAAATATATGCATTGTTATACAAACAAGTGTTTATGCACACTGCAGCCACTGATACTCATGGTGGTCCATGCCCTGTTGTCCCTGTCCCAGGGCTGGAAGCCATGTCTCTTCATCCCCATTAAGGCCATGCCAGACTAAGCAACCCCCCTCTAGTTATTTTCATAATATGAATGTGTATGAATGTATTATACACATATTTAATATTATTTAATTCTTCATTTCATAAAACAATTATAGAAACCCTTAACCAAAGGGTTGGAATCCACTAAGTTTGCTGTTGCTCACTGTTTCAAATAAGTTTCATGAATTTCTAATTTTTTAAATGCTAGTCAACTTCATTGTATTATAAGAATAAAAATATATCAATCTATCATACCTACTTCTTAAAATTTACCAGTATTTCTTAATTAGGTACATAGGTGACTGTTTGAGTTTTACTTTTGGGAACTAATGTTCATCTTAAGCAACTGTTAAAAAATTCAAATATTTTCACATAATCTGTATCCAGGAATTCAGTACAAATTGAATAAAATATCCTAAAGCACGCGTGTGTGCGCACGCGCGCGCACACACACACACACACACGTGCACCCACACATGCACCCACACATGCACACACACACACATGCATGCACACACACACAATTTTAATCACCTTTAAAATTTCTAACAGGTTTATTTAGATATTTTAATTCACACACACAAAAAAAAATTAAGTAATTCAATGAAGCTTGACAAGCTGAGTTAGTTCCACAGGATCTACATGGTGAAAGGAGAGAAATGATTTCCACAAATTGTCCCCTGACCCTGGATACTTGTCCACCATCAAAATAAATAAATAAGTAAGTAAGTAAATAAGTAAATGAAATACATACACCACGCTTATATGGCTTATATGGCATTTTTAAATCGAGGCTATAGTACAGTAATTGTTAAAAATCTAAATATGATGAAATAGAATTTTATGTAATACTTTTAAAATAGACAACAGGTCACTCCATTTTTTTTTCTTTTCATGTAAACCATGTAGTATTTTAATAGCAGACTTGTGCACACATCCAGTGATAACAATCTCCATCAAAACTAAATCATCCTACCTGATGTTTATTGAATACAAAATATCCACTGCCCATTGCCAAGATTGCTACTGCTTCTTGTCTGAATGTCATACACCGCATTTCACTGAGCCTTCTCGGCCGTAAAGAACAGACTGTGAGAATCAGTCAATATTTTGTCATTTCAATATCACTACATTTGCCCACAAAATCCTACAGAGATGGAGATAAAAGCTCTAGGACAAGCAAAGGGGACCCTTTCCCTTTGCCACAATATATTGATGAAGTACTTCACTGAGGGGGAGATCTCATTAATTATTTGATTTACAGAAAAAGAGGGCAGAGAGAAGTGAGTGGCTGCCTAATACTATGATGTACCATCTTGAGACTTAAGATCTTTTAATGTATTCATCAGGGTACATCTGAAATGGGAATGAGCGAGCTGAATGGCTCCATTAATTTAATTGAAGCAAGCTCAGACAAGAGATAAAACATCCCAGCCTGCTTCTTTTCATGAGACATGAGTGCTGTAGTAAACAGGCATAGATCCAAACACAGCAAATAGAAATAAAGGTACATGGAACACTCCAGTGACTTCAAGGCCACGGGATCTCACAGATGCAGAGATGAATTAACCCTGAAGAGGCCTCTGGGCATACCACCAGGTCAGTACTGTGCAATGCCCAGCCTCTTTGAGAAACTGAATGACTCCGGGTTACATGTAAGTAATTTAGACTTCCAAAGGCAAAATTCCTTCCTAAAGCAATATGTCTGTTTATATATTTATTTTCCTTCTATTTCTTTTCTTTTTTTCTTTTTCTATTCTTTTTATAACTAAACATATGAGAAACTGAATACTCGTGGATGGCAGAGACAGAAGAGAGACACTGGACCTGCACTGATCTTAGAGTAGATTTAAAGGATGCTCTTCTATTTCAGGAATCTATGTTTTGAAATTTAGGAGTCAGAAAATTGTTTTATTCTTGAAGAGATTGGGGGCTCAGGGCCCTCAACATCTGTGTTTCACTGGGCAGCCTGACTATGCACAGTCATTAATTCAGACTCTTAATTTATAGGAAAAAGCAAATACTCCTGGAGACATGCAGCACTGAGCAAAGACTGTCTGCTACAAAGTTTATTATCTAAAACTATGGAGTCATTAATGTTCTTACTAAAAACTAATTCAAGAATCTGTAAAGTCTTTAAATATCCTCAGAGAGAAAACCAGCATGCATGCAACATTGAGTATAATCCTAAATTGTCATAAATATCAGAAAATTAACATAAAATGTGGCTGTACTATTTGTTAGGTATGAAATGAAGTCAGACATTGGATAATATTTTCATTTCAGAGAAAGTGATAGGCTTCTTCTTTGGGGATAGTCATCATGAATTGAGAACTTGAATCTAACATGAATTTAGAACTTGCCACAGGGAAAACAACAGGGATTTTTTAAACCCAGACACCAGCGAAGTTTTAGTGTTTTATGTCTGCATCTCAGTTTTTACACTACATATTGTTAACAAGTAAATGTTAGGCAGAAGACTATAATGTAGTGGTTAGAGTAGTTGATGTTTTATACTGTTTTGTTTTATAATACCTATGGCATATTTTATTCTCCCTTTAGTTCTGAAAGTATTAATAGTAAATAAGTATTAATGAGATGCATAAGTGTAAATAAAATCAGCACTTTAGCTCATGGAATTTTCTTTTTTCTTATTTTGGAAATTGTTTCATCAATAGAGTTGATTCAAATAAAATTAGTGTGGCTTATTATCACACAGAATATTTTGAAATAATGCTTCTTACTTTTTAGTTATAAAATCTCATCTTATAAATTCAATGTCAGGCCAGGTATATATCTGAGTGCCTTTTTTTTTCAGCATGTACCAGGTCCATGGATAGATACTCAGGAGGTAAATAAATAATAAAGTTGACAATTCACTGCTACAAATGATTTCCAAAGAGCTACTTTAAAATGTATGAGTGTATGAGTTACCTTCCAAATCTCCCAAATATTTGAACTAGAAGATGTGGAAGTTAGTAGGAGGCAGGATTTGGGTAATCTGGCATTTTTTTTAAATAGCATCCCACTTCAGAAAAGATAGAACACAGTTCTCTCTGTAAACCAGGAGGAATTTTAGCACCACCTCAATCACTGAGAGACTTTTATTAGTGCTATTTAATATAATTTATTAAATTTTCTGTCTCTACTTATATACAAGGTTGTTTACTGCCCAATAATAAATTAAAATTTAAGTATAGTTCTTCAGTCACATATGATTTTTAGGGGGATGTAGAATCCTCAAATTTATGTTTCATATGTTGAAACATGATGACCAGTTTTCAACCATTCTCAGGGAGCACCCAACATCGAGAGCAGAGTTGAGAGGAGTGCTGAGAGTTTTAATGACTTACAGAGTTTTTAAAAGCTATCATTTTAAGACACTTCTGATGCAGATTTGATTTGTCTTACTTAATTTGCTCCTGTATATGCCACTTTGACTAAAACAGCAAATAAAATAGTATACAATGAATAATTCTGTGTTATTTCTCAGCAAAATAGTTTAGTTACATTGCATCATTTATTAGAATACATATTAATAATCTTTATCTTAATAGTGCAACAATGATTTATATAGCTATATCTTGAAATAACTGAGGTCAGTTTTCCATGTCAGTTGGAACCACAAGATTAAGTCATTCCATGTGATTACATTAAAAAAAATACCCTTCATTTTCTGTATCAGGGTGGCCTTGAATTTGATCTTCCTGCATCAGCCTTCTGAGTGCAGAGGATGCCGGGCTGTCTGCATGCTTGGCTCCAGTTTGGTTTTATAAGATGCAATAATTTATAACTTAGTCCTGAATCATTACTTACATACTTTGTGTTGCTTGAGACAAAAGAACATAGTCATTCTGCAGAAGGTCTCCTCAATTAGTAAGTATTTTAAAAAATGTCATATTATACAATTATTTACAAGTGCACATGACAAAAATATTAATATAGCATATATTTGATGACACCATCTAACCATCGTCATGAGAAGTATATAAAACTAAGACTAGGGAAAGCATCAACTGTGCAGTATTTTAATTTTCTTAACCAATGTTTGCTGTGCATGTTAAGTGAACTGCATTAATTCTTGTTGACTACATAAATGGCCAAGAATCATTTTTTTAGGCTTTGTTAGACCATTAATGTCATTATCATACTCAGCAGTAATCAGAAATTTAGGAAAATAATTAACTTAATATCTAAATATGTTATCTTGTTAGATATTTTATAAAATATGATAAAATAAAGTAAGCCCTTAGAGTCAGTCAACCTAAGGTGAAAGAGTACTCAAATTGCCTATTTATTTCAGTTCCCTAGTTTGTAGATAGAAATTACATTAATTATAACATTAATATAATAATATGCTATTATTAATAATTGAGTAAACAATCTCAAGTTGTTGGTACATGTCATTAGTATTTCACAGGTAATTACATATTCTATTAGAAAACTAAGGGTACTATGAGACTACCTGAATAATGCATGCTGTTAATTCATAATAACACATTTTAGTTGAAATGATTTTATTGCTGTTACTGTATGCAGCTTTATAAATTGAAATCAAAACAATTAAAATAAAAATATTATGAAAAGAAAGATATAAAACAGAAAACTTTTTAACCCCATTCATATTTATCTTTGACTTTCTCTTTTTTAATTAAAAAAAATTTAAAGGTAAATTTATATTATGTGTGTATGTATGACTATAGGCCAAAGGGTTTTGGGTGCCTGGAGAAGCCAGAAGAGGGTCTCAGATCCCTTGAATCTGAAATTACAGGCAGATGTGAGCATACTATATGGTTGTGGGGAACAAACTTCTGGTTCTTTGGATAACAGCCCTTGGTGTTAAAGACTGAGTCGACTTCTGAAAAACTCTTTGAGAAATTTTCAACATCCTCAACTGTACAAATCACCACTACTTTGAGATGTCATCTTATACCTGTCAGAAAGGCTAATATCAGGAAAGCAAGTGGCAGCTCATGAGAACAAGAATGAGGTGTCAGGGGAACACTCATCAATTGATGGAGAGAGTGCAAACTTGTACAGTCACTATTTAATTCAGTGTGGCAGTTCCTCAGGAGAATGGGAATCAAATGCTTTTTCCCTACCACTGAAACTCTTTTGTTCAACCATTTTTATTGCTGTTCTCTATTTCTGATAGTCAGAAATCAGAAGCAGCCTAGATGTACCTCAACAGAAGAATGGGTAAAGGAAATGTGGTACATTCACACATTATCAGGTAAGTGAATAGAACTAGAAAATTCATCCTGAATAAAAGATAAACACGGTATATATTCACTTGCATGTGTTTATTAGTTGTGACATCAGTGATGATCAAGCTACAGTCTGGAAAACTAGAGAGGTTGGGTATATATAAAAGGAATAAGCCAGTATAGAGAAAGGGGTTAGGGCAGGTAGATCTCATTAGGAAAAGGAAATAGAATAGTTATGTATAGATGGGGAGGTGGGCTCAAATGGGAAGGCAAAGGAAGGAGGGGTGAGACAGAGAGGCACTAGCGAGAGATGTGGGGGAGAGACTGCTAAAATTAAGGACTATCTTCCTAAAATATATACAAATATAAAATCTATTGAAATGACATTGACGTATATTGAGAGATTAAGAAGTCCAAACTGGCAATTTCCTCTCACCACATGAAACTTCTAGTACAACGACTGGGTTAGGTTTAATTGAATTTCTGCCCAAAAGAGTCCCATGGGAATGCCCAAACAACCCAGGGTGTAGCCAAAACTATAGGTTGCATTCCACAGCCTGACAGCAAGCCCCACCGATGAAGACATTACTTACATAAGGCATCAAATATAGTGAAGTTGAGCTGGTGACTACATGGAGCCTTCACACCTGCATGCTGGTGACTTTGGGACAAGAAAAGTCCCTGGATGCTGCCAAATAGAAATGTAAACACCAACTCAGCTGCAAAACCCTAGGATCAACAACAGTTTCCTGTCTGCAAGATATGCATGTGCAATAGGGGCACAATACTTGTGGGAGTAACCAGCTAGTATCTGACTTGACTTAAGGCCTGCTCCATGAGATGGAACCCATATTCAATACTGCTTGGGTGATAATGAATCAGAGATTAGATAGCCCAAAGACTTAGTGTAAAATCAAATACTACTGGTCTAAACAAATTTAGGAATTCAGTAACTCTTAATCGTTTTCTGTTATACTCAAAGTTCAGTACCTTGCTCAGTTATCAAGAGAGAAGCTTCCTCCTGCAGCAGAATGGAATACAGAGATCCATAGCCACTGAGTGAGACACCTTGGAACAATCAGCCCTAAGTGAATGTCTCCTTCAAATATCTCTCCTCAGGTATCAGAAAAACCATAGAAAGAAGAGGTAGAGCCGGGCGGTGGTGGCGCACGCCTTTAATCCCAGCTCTTGGGAGGCAGAGGCAAGCGGATTTCTGAGTTCGAGGCCAGCCTGGTCTACAGAGTGAGTTCCAGGACAGCCATGGCTACACAGAGAAACCCTGTCTCAAAAAACAAAACAAAACAAAAAAAACCAAAAAAACCCAACCAACCAACCAACCAACCAAAAACAACAACAACAACAACAACAAAAAAAGCAACAACAACAAAAAAAAGAAGAGGTGGAAAGAATACGAGAGCCAGAAAAGTAGAAGACACCAAAGTACATGGCCCTTTAAATTGTTATGAGCAAAACTCATATGGGCTCGCACAGACTGAATGAGCATGCACAGGGCTTGCATGTGTCTACACTAAATTCTTTGCATATATATTATGGCTTCCAGTTTAGTGTTATTCAAAAGTGCGATTGAGTGAGTCTTTGATTCTTGTGCCTTCTCTTGGGCTCTCTTTCTTCTGGATTTTGTTGTTGTTGCTTGTTTGTTTTTGGTTTTGGTCCAATATGATGTGTTAGTTTTATTTTGATTTTATCTATTTATCTATCTCTATCTATCTATCATCTATCTATCTATCTATCTATCTATCTATCTATCTATCTATCCATCCATCTATCTATCTACATACATTACATGTTAGTATCCATTGGAAGCCTGTTTTTTTTTTTTTTCTAATCAGAAAGAGGGAATAGATTCAGAAGAGAGGGGAAGTCAGAAGCAAATGGAAGGAGGAAGAACCATAATTTGTATATATTATGTGTGTAAAATAGCTGTTTCAATAAAAGGGGGGAAGATGAGCTAAGCCATCTCTAGCACACACGTTTTCTCTTTAATATACAAAACGCTACTTTTTCACTACATAAAATTTGAGTGGCGACCTTATTAGAAAGAAACACACAGTTGTTGCTTAGGAGTTGTGTGAGGCTATCACTTTGATATCTACAATGATTGGTTGTCAACACTTGTTCTATCTTTCTAAACAGAGAGCCAGGATCTTGGAAGAATACTACCCAGAGAAGTAAATCAGCATCTTAGAACTGTGAATACTTAGGTATCTTCAGACAGATATATAAACAAATTAATGAGTCCTGAATAAAATTTGTTAAGTCTTAAAGTAATGACCAATTTCAGTTGATATCTGAGTTAAATATTATACAATTCAGCAGAAGACAGGAATTTGATAAGAGGTACTTTATAATGTACGAATCGGAGTCCCCTATGGCCTTCTAGTTTAGAAAGATGTAGTGAAAAATATATAAAAAAATATAAAAAATATATACAAATTATGGTTCTTCCTCCTTCCATTTGCTTCTGACTTCCCCTCTCTTTCTTCTTTTATTCTTTTGTGTGTAAACACAGAAGAAAGAATTTATAATATAGGTAAAATATATTTATGTGATTGTGTGTGTGTAACAACTAGTATTTGAAATATGTACATTCATAGAAACAAATCTTTAAATGAAAAGGTTTATTTCAATGTACTATACATAATTTCACAATTATCAAAGGAATACACCAACTTAAAACAAAAAAATAAAAGCTATTTTAATTGTGGTATTGTTAATTACTATTCAATTAGTCACTATGATAACTCACCAAATAGAAATAACAATAGTTGAAAATATAAATAGTAGAGAATATGTTTAATCAGAAAAAGAGAGATATTAATTTTTGCATTGTCCAGACTATAACATATCACCAGTGCTTAATTAGCAGTGTATATATTGTGGAGTATGATTTATTTTAATAGTCTAAAACATTTTATATGATGCACAATTTCTGTGGGATTCTCAATGTGTTGTATATGGCAATAGAGACATGTCTATCTAATGGTAAACCTTGTATAAATCTATATTGAAAAGATGTTTTATGGTGATAATTCTCAGAATTCTTATTGACTTGGTGAGACATCTTTCTAAAAGAGAGAGAAGGGTTTCTTGATTCACAAACATGTTTGATAACCAAGAGTTCTTCCTTCAGGAACCTGAGTGTGGTCATTGATTGTCCACACAGAAAGAAGTGTTAAGCAATATCTATCATTTTCCATGTGAAATGGAGTTAAATAAAAATGGGCAAACAATAAGAAAATTAGATGACAATATGACATCAAAGTGTTTATTTAAGAATAAATATCTTGAAAAATTACATATTATAAAAAAGCAGTTTCTACACAAGATGTCAAATATATCTTTAAATCTCTAATATTTTAAATCATTTTCATAAAAAACAATCAAGAAAATGATCTGTTAGCAGAAAATCACTCATATGTTAATTAAAAATATTAAAATTATTTATAATGTCATTAATTCAATTCTTTAAATGTTTAAAAAACTTTATAATCTCTGGCCAATATTCATGATAATCATGAATTTCACATAAAAATTCTGGTAATGAAGATCCAGAATATTTTAAAGTTACATCAGTCTTTTGAAATTAGAGTTAATTAGTCATTTACTATTATTGTTACTTCAATAATATACTTAATGTTTTTGTAATTATTTAACTAAAATTAAGATAACATATATGTATTCAATTGTTACTTTAGCAAAGCAAGATCATACTACTCAAGAAATTTAAACTTTTTATTTAAACTCAGAAATACGGTATCTCATAGTAATTTAGTCTGGGTAAAATGATAAAGCACACGTGACAACAACTTCCTCAAAGCATTGCTCTAAATTATTCTAGAAAAAAAAAATCATGACTGGCCCAAAGAATTTCTTCCTCATTTTGTAAAGTGCCTTTCAAAGATAAGAGGGAAAAACAAGAATCGTAATGTTGAAATGTGAAAGCAAGTGCCTACATGCTGGCAAATTCCCCTCTTAGATATGTAATAACCCTCTCATTCGGCATTTAAGTTTTTACTTTTCTGTCTTCAATTGTTACTCTATCTTCATATGTTGCACTGTTCTGAAGGCACAGTGGGTGCTCTGAAATACATGAATAGCAGAAATAAGCAAGCTAATAATATAGCATATTTTCCTACAGGTTCAGCTACAAAAGTAATATTGATATTAATCAGAAATCAAAAAACTAGAATTGTAAACCCTTATGTTTAGGACAAGAAGGAATAAACCAAGACTGTAGTACTTGGGCCATCTTACTTAATACTGGGATTGTAGGAAATTGCTCATATAATGGTGATTCTGTTTATTTTCCTTTGTAGTCTCTACTTGAGGTCATGGAGTTAAGCCCTTACGTTAGTATGGTAGGTATGAACAAAAAATCTTGAGGTTTTCCTAGTCTTTTCGGAAAAGACAAAGACACACACACACACATGCACACACACACACACACACACACACACACACACACACACACACACACACAAAATCACACTAAATTCTATAGAACTTGGTTCACAGAATCACTTCTAATTTGTATTGTAGTTTCTGTCTGTATGAGTATATTAAAAGTAGATACCAGAAGATATATACTAAAATTTATTACTAGTAACTTGAGCTGAGCAATTCATATATATACATATAATATATGTATACATATATATATATATATATGTATACATATATTATATATGTGTACATGTGTGTGTATGTGTGGGTATGCATATGTGCTCTCTCTCTCTCTCTCTCTCTCTCTCTCTCTCTCTCTCTCTCTCTCTCTCTTTCTGTATGTGAATCGTAGTGAAAAGTCTTTTATGAAGCCTTTCCCAGGCAAGGGTTGAGACAAATCCATGAATAAGAGATGGCAGAGAGGATACCTCCTAACTGCACAAAAGCTTCCTATCAAGACTTGAGTCCAGTGACCAAAGATGCTATTTGCTAAGGGCTGGAAAAGGATAACACAACCATGGAAATGAATATCTACCCACAAAATTGCCCACATCAATTTTCCTTGTACTTATATGTGACTCACCAACATAAGATATTTGAGTTCTCTTAGATAACTGTAGAGGAAGTATGATAAAGTCAGTTTTAGTGAAAGTGGTAGAGATTTCAGTTCTTTGTCTAAGGTTTCTAGCTTATATTTAAAAATGTTTTTGTGACATCCAAGGATAACTGTGCATAGTATTTTATTAAGGAATTAGAAGAGTTGTGTGAGTTATCCCTTGAGTAACGAGTCGCAAGCAATCCTTCCCAGCATTCATTTCTGTGCACTCTCTTAATGAACTACATGAAGTTTGACTGCTTGGTTCTGCAATTTCTCATTGGTTTACATGATGAGCTTATCACTAATGTGAATCCATTGTCCTTAGAGACAACGCCCTTGAGTTGTTGAACTACTGATTCCACTAGACATATTTTACTTGGCTTTTCTGAAGTGTGGCATTTGCTCTCTGTGTGTTTGTGTGTGTGTGTGTGTGTGTCCACGTGCATGAGTAATTAAGTTAGGATCATCTAGAAGAAAGTTCCTTTGCGAATTAACTCCTCTATTGTCTGGTTGAGATGCATTTCCTTACATACTCTCAGACAAAAACTGTCATGTTCTAGAAACCAGACTTTGCTTTAAGTCTAATTTATTAAACTAGACTTTAAGCAAGTCACAGTGCCCTGTTTTAGTCACGTATATAGTCACCGTGATGATAGGTAGGTTGAGAAAGTCCTGTTAGATGTGACGCCCACATGTTTCAAATCTTACTCTGATTTCTCCTTAATATTATGAGATGGTAGTTTTAGTTTTGGCATTTTTTTGTGTTCCATTTTCCTCCTGCTGGAATATTTTTCCATCAACATAGATGTGTTCTAAAATTGTATACTGAATGTATTTGCAATTTTAAAAGAGTAAACTGTTACCAAAGGAAAACAGTTTGCATTCAAATAAATATACATACCAATCAGAGTACTATGGACATGGGCACAGTGTTTTAACACTTGCTCTTAGTGTCCTTCAAAATTTAATGTGATAAATTTGAAATTTCAAAACCTTAAATGAATGAAAACTTTTATTATGTGAGATAGAACAGAACTGATAGATATGAAACAGATGAAAATTCTTAAATTCTATCATGACTATTAACATTAATGTGGCATAAAACAAAGTAAGTTGCATTTATTACATGAAATATTAAATTTTGTCTCAGTCTATCTTGGTTTTATCAATAATAAACATATTTAACTCATGTTTAATAACTAAAATTAAGTATGTATTATGTATAATTTAGAGATTTCTTTGGGAAGACAATATTGCTATTAACTCTGAAATAAAAATAGTATTTAAAGGCTTATGAAATTTTTATTTTTTATACATGATAATCTTTAAAGATCAATAAAAGCAAATTGACGAATACAATACAAATTAGTTAATTTTGAGTCATGGTTTCACTATTTAGATCAGTAGGGTAATCAAACTTGTAATCCCTCTGGCCTGATTCATTATACCCCTCCATTCGCAAGCATTGAAAAGGCTATGAGGCACTTGCAGACTAGCTGAGCGGCTTAGTAAAGACTCTAGGAAGCTGCCTGGAAGAAGCAGAGATGAGCAGAGCTACCTGGAAGAGACATCACCTTCCTGTTGCTTCACCTCAAATTTATGCAGGATACTGCATGTTTTTAGTTTTCCTGAGCTGTCACCTACCCATTCTGGGGTAGCATTTGATGATCCAGATGTCTTGCAGTTACTTCTGCTCCTGTAAGTAACCTCTCACCCACATTCCTACAAACAACACTCAAAATATTGGTCTATCAAGATGAATTTTGAGGTTATCCTTACTTTGGCCTGTCATTGTTTCCCTACCTAGGGTGAATATATGCTTGCCCATTACTCCCCGGGAGTAGGGTCACATAACAAGGCAAAATAATATTGAGACATGAAGCTCAGAATATCCACAATACAACTCACAGATCAATCGTATGAAGCTTAACACGAAGGAAGACTAAAGTGCTGATACAGCTTTATTTGTAACAGCCAGAAACTGGAAACATCTTAGATGTCCCTCAACCGAAGAATGGATAAAGAAAATGTGGTATATTTACACAATGAATTATTAGCTATTAAAAACAATGACTGTATGAAATTTTCAGGTAAGTTGATGGAACTAGAAAACTCATCCAGAGTGAGGTAACCAAGACCCAGAAAGATAAACATAGGGGAGGGAGGTTTTTTTTTTATATATCAGTTGTTTGTCAAGAATTTAGATTGGTCCCAGAAGGGTAGGTGTCAAGCTGTGCTTTAGAAACAAAACTGAGCATCCTAAAATATATGGGTAAAACAGTCTTCAAAGAAGGAAGAGATGGAGAGAGAGAGAGGACAGTAAAGATACTTGGGAAAGGAGTAGAGCTCAAGAGTGAGATATATTTAGAGAACATGGAACATTCTCCCTGTAATGACGTAGCTTACAAAATGTAATCTGTGCAATACTTATGAAAAGAATGCTGTCAGGTTGTCAGCCTGTACTAGAAATGTATGCAGAGTTCCTGCAACAAACATTTACATGGAAGGCCAACAGGACTGAAATCAGTTTTGACCTGTCATATTGCCTTAGTGTTTGGGGGTGTTTCACTCTGCCTTTACTTGATTAGTATTAATTTTTCCACATATATAAGGTTTCATTAGAAACCTTAGAAATGACCGTGTTGAGATGAGCAAAGTGAAGTTAAACTACAATATATGAAGTGGAATAAAAAGATCAATAAGGTACAAGAGAAATGCACTGTGGGAAAGCAAGCTGTAAACCTATGAAAGTATACAATCATAAATTAGGGTCACATTCATTACTGTTGTATAAAAAATCATATTTCACATTAAGTGTAAGGAATAGGAGAAAATTGAGTATATGTACAAAATTATTGTTTTCTCTTCCATAAATACATATTTTAAGCTACAAGGTACTAAATAGTTTTAGAACAAGTTCATATAAATAACATCTATGCATTTCAGGGATTTCATAAAGATTTTATGAGGTCAATAAACTACTTTCTTAATTATTAAGTCTGTTTTCTTTTCGTAGTAAGGTGCCCTAGGAGGTAAATTAATTGCTTCTCTCTATAGTTGTTCTCAGTGAAGCCACCGATCTGAAGCTAAAACAGATTATGCTAATGCCTTTAGGACATCAGGTATCTTATTTGATCAAATACAAATACTTTGAATAACAATGTTTCTTTAGAAACTTCATTTCCACTTTAATTTCACAAAACTAAACATAATAAGGTGGCTTTTACTATGTGGTGCTCAATGACTCCATGAAAATTTAATAGGATGAAGAAATTAAGCAATAAACAGGCAAATGATTCTTTATATATGCATTACTAAAGCAGCCTTCTGAAATGTATTTTCAGAAGACAACATGATAATTTAAATATGATGTTTAAAATATGTTTAACAGGTGAAGTAATATATCTTCACTTTTGTTGAATATGTAAAATGTATTATGTATTAAACCTATACAAACCATATTTCCACTATAATTTAATCTCATAAAAATGTATTGCTATTAGAGTACCCAAGGTCTTTTTATAAAAACATTTTTTAGTTTCTCTTTGATTATTATTACAATCGGTTGCTATGAAATCAAAGATTTCTGACATGATTATCAAAACACATCCTTGGATAATATAAAGAAAATGCATAGAACTTCAGTATAAAATTAAAGGCTTAAGTGAAAATTCTTAGTAGACTTTTAACTGGTAGAATGCATGAGGCTCTGAATTAATTCCATTCACTGCCAAAATAAAGACAAAATGTCTATAGAGATTATTTACAAACACACACCATACGCACATACATGTACATGCACACATACACACAATCATTTGTTTAATATTTGTGTGCTGCTGTGCATATGTTGTGGCCCATAAGTTGAGGTAAATCAGTTTCTGTTGACTCTAAGGTCACCTTGGAGAAAAGCACTTTTGTATGCTGTATGCTCTCACTGACCCCAACATTTTTCATAATACAAATAAAAATGCTGTGATATCTGTCTTTCAAACTGAAATCAAGAATACATATTATTTAAATATAAGAAACCACAACTACACACAGTACAGATTTTTTTTTGTCTTTATAGAGAAGTTAACTGTGTCACTTTAAACACTTCTATAAATTTTCAAAATTCATCAACAGAAAAATTGGCCTTAGAGGAACAAAATAAATTATTGTCCTTATAGATTTACAGAGAAAAATGATTAATAAAATGTGAATAAAATTAAATAAGCCAGAAAACTATGTAACTGGAAGGGATATTGATTCATTTACTAACTAATGATTTACGATATTTATAAAAATTTAGAATATAATGGTTGTATAAAATGTCTTATCTTAATATAACTTCAACTTGTTCATATGATTATCTGAGTCATTCAAATGAAGGGACTGTGTGCTTACATGATGTATCCTAGGCTAATAGTTTAAATTTTACTAAAATTCCAACTGAGAAAAAGTTAATTTGAGCTAACTTTAGTTCAAGGTATATGTTCCCTAACTACAATAGAAACACCATAAAAAATAACAGAAAAGTAAAATAAAACTCTTTAGGCACTAGAAACATAAATAGATAGGTCTTTGTAATAGTGGCTTCAAAGAAAAAAAAGTAAAATGTATTACATATCAAAAATAAATTAGTTACTATTAATTAATATTAATCAACAGAAGAGTATTAATACTAGACACTGTACTTTTCAATGTTAACATCACCAGAAACTGAATGATATGATACCTTGATCCAGAACTTCCTGCTTTTCTAAGTGTAAGAAAATTAACTCCTGTTATTTAATATGCTTAGTGTATGGTCTCTGTTTTTGCCATTGTTGTCAGTATGGCAATCCAACATGATAAATAATGTCATTAATAATAAAATGTTGGAAATGAGCTGCATAAAGTGTCTTACCCCTAAAATCTCATTGTTGGGGAATTACAGAGAGGCAAGTTCCAGTTTCAAAAAAATAAAAACAAAATAAAATATTAACCTAGGGAGGAAGTAGTGAAATGATAGCATCCATGTAGATACTACTTAATATTAGACCCAGGAAAAGTAAACAAACAAACAGACAGACAGACAGACAGACAAAGTAGACTCCTTTCTAGACTGTTACACAGTATAACTCTAGAAATATAATGCCTAATGGAGAAGGGAAAAGTCAGCCAAACAAACACAAAAGCCAGAACTGAAAGCTCTATATGTGACATGGATTCAGGGAAGAAAAATCTCAAGAAACCTATTTTTTAAAACTTGCTAGAACTAATAAATGAATTTGGTGTATGAGCTGTAAATAAGATTAATGCAAAATTAAATTTAATTATGTATACTGTCAATAAACCCTAGTAATAAAATATCTTACAAATTATAGCTACTGAAATTCCTGTCTATCAAAAATGTGCAGAGAACTAAATTAAATTTTCAAACTTCCTGTATGAAGTCAAACTAAATCAAATGGAATGGCATGTACTCATGAACTGGGAGCTAACACAAGAAGGATATCAATTCTTCTACTACTTATGTACAAACAGGTATAATGAAATAATATTTTTTGTTTTCTTATATATTTTTCTCATAGATTTTGTAAAGGTCACTCTAATTTCTTTTGTTGTTGTTAAAAAGTAAACGATTGTAATAGCAAAATTATTCTTGGGGCAAAACTTAAGAGTTGGTCTTCCCCAATTCAAGAGCTGCTGCTACTGATTAAAAAATCAATTCATAAATCATTGGACTGTAATAAAGAGCTTAGATCACATAGCTATGGATCAAAATATCTCTTTAAAGTTGCAATGTAAGTTATAACTGGAAAAGGAGAACAAGAATGCACATGAGCAGGAGAGAAAAAAGAAGAAATGTACCTTGAATGTATATTCATAGTTAGCAAGAACATTGATCACAGTAAATTCAAGGTTTTAAAATATTAAACCATGTATGGCACTGTTCTGCATCTACAATTACACCAGAAAAAAACATAGAATTGAGATTAAAAGATATTTTATGTGTTATTAGGACATACAGATGGTTAATAGGCATATAAGCATATAATTCATTAAGTATGAATTATTATCAAATAATGGCATATGTAGTTGTTTTAAGATAAATTAAACATGTATTTCTGTGTACATTATCAAAATGGCTAAAACAAACAATTCTAAAAAAATCAGAAAACATACAACTGCTTGCAAAAGACATTCCCAAGGTTAAGTTAGCCAAAATCATAGCACGGGTGAAGAGAAAGGAGCATGAAGTTCTGCTCTATCTGGAGCAAGATTAAGGTTAGATGGTTGCAGGTGGTGGGAGAATCAGTTTTCTCCAGGGATTAAACCCTTAGAATCTACCCATTGTTCAGCTGATGGTCCGATGTTCATTCCCATGCAACAGCATTAAGTCTATTCAAGGAGTTTAAATAAGTATTCCCCAGAAGTTGAGAGAAGAAAGTGATGGAAGATAGAGGAGTAGGAGAGGAGGGAAAGCAGAATAGACTTGATTAAAATCATTTAAATGTGTGTGTGTGTATAATATATGTACATTTATTATATGTATATACATATATGTAAAATATATACACATTATGTAATATATTATGTACATATATCTACATATATACAGGTTATGTATGTACATGTATACTATACTTATATATAGTATACATATAAATGTATATGTATACAGTTATTAAACAATAAATAGGTTATTGATAAATACTAGACATTTATAAAGACTGTGTCCTACAACAAAAGAAGGACACACATAAATATGCACATACACACAATGCACACATGCAAGCATGTGCATGCACACACATAACACATACAATGCATACATGCAAGCATGTGTGTGCGCACACATACACACACATGCACACATACACACACACACACACCACATACAATGCGTGCACGCAATCATGTGTGCACATACACACCCACACACATACACACCCACACCACATACATAACAGAGAAATAGCAACTGGATCGGTGGATAAAAGGTCTACTGTCAACTAGGATGACTTAGTTTTATCCGGGGACAACATGGTGGGAGGAGACAATTCAGCTGTATAATGTGTCCTCTGAATGTCAAGCATCTGCCATGCTCATGTGTGCCTCCACTCACAGAGAGAAAATGAGACAGATGTCCCCCATCTTTCCATACCCACAACAATAGGGAGGGATGGAGAAAGGGAGGGAGGGAGACAGAAGAGAGAGAGAAAGAGAGAGAGAGAGAGAGAGAGAGAGAGAGAGAGAGAGAGAGAGAGAGAGATTAAATAAATGTATTTGGATTAAGAATATGCATCCATGGTTATAGATCTTCAACAAAGTTGAAGAAAGAACTATGCATAGTATGATTAATCTGAATTCATGAAGATCAAAGAACAGAGGAACAAACATTATATGCCTCATCGAGATAAAAACATGTATGACATATGATGTATGGTCTGTTTTATGGACAGCAGCAGTAGACTTACCTCCTAAGAAGCCACACTGTAAGACAGCAAGCGATGTAATATTTGTGACTTTTGCTGTTGTAATAAAACATCATGACTAAAGCAACTTATAAAAGAAAGAGTTTGTTTGGCTATAGTTTCAGTGGAAGAGTTCATAATTGAGTGGTATTATAGCAATAGGCAGTTGTAACAGAAAGCTGTGAGATCCTTTTCTCTACCATACACAGGAAATAGCAGCCAGTGAGGGAGCTTGATGTGAGCTGAGGCTGTAAGGACTCAAATTCAATGTCCAGTGATGTACTCAGTCCACCAAGGATACAGCTTCTAAAACCTCCCCCAAAAGATTGTTACTAGTAGGATATCAGATGTTTAAATACATAAGCTTATAAAGAATAACTCTCACTCTTACTACCATAAATCCTACACGTGTACCATGAAAGATTATAATGTTCAGTTGATTGGACAAGTTAAACATGGTTTCCCTTCAATCTATTAAAAAACAGAAGTTTTAATCACATAGAACATTTTACATAAAGGATAATTCTGTACATGAAAACGTGACACATATATTTACATATGTTTAAAATATATAGCATTTAAGGAATGTAATATCCATATTTCATACATCACATAATAATTCTAAGACACACGACAAGCAAAATTTGGTTAGTTAGTTTACCATTTGAGTACGCTGAGATGAGAATTTGACCAAATTCAATAATATTTATGTTATGAATTATTTAGTCAGTGAGTCACAATTCTTGTTATTAGCCTCAATTCGGGGGATTTATGGAAACATTATATGATAATTTTATTTGTCTTCCTAATGAGAAAGAACATTGAATGTTGATATTAAGCAAAATTTGAGAAGTGATTAGTGCTTGTTTATCATGTAAGCAGGCCATGCATGTACTGACTTTGCAGGACGAACAAATAACCCAAATTCATGCTATCTCTGGGTTATAATAGCTTACTTGGTGATGAATATTAAGAAATTAGAGACACATATGGGTTGAAATAATGAAAGGATTATGTATTGTCACTTTATTTACAGCCTGAGCTGCAATAGAGGAATCTTGCTGGCCATAATGTAACATATTTCCATAAAATCAGCCTCAGAATTACACTATCTTCAATGCAGGGGAACTGAAGGGTAACAAGTCAAGCTTGAAATAACTTCTAATGCCTTTATGAGCAATAAGGAGGACATACGTGAATCAATGATGGGAAAGACAGAAAAGGAAGACTGTTTCACAAAATTCAGGAGATTCTTAAAAGGATTGTCTGACACTATGACTAAAATGCTCATTGCTGTGGCTGTCTGCCATCTTCCCCCACCCACTCTGGCTTTCGTGTTTTGGCCAGTACAATCTTACATAATTCTCTTGTCCAAAGTCCATCTCCAGGACATTAATGCATTGTCCCTTGGGCTGCAGTTGGTTGATTTCATTTCCTGTGATGAATTATCCTGCAAGTTGTCACCAGGTATGACAGCTTTTTAAGTTTGTCATGGACTATCCTAATCTAAGTTTTACAAATGCTGCTTCATAAAAATTTTGTAGGTATTAACATACAGCATAGTTAGTTAATATAACAAAATATTCTATCAAGCAGTTAAAACTATGTTCCATGCTTGTATCTGGACTGAGACATACATAAATATTTCATAAAAAATGTACAGTTACTATTTACATTAAGACAGTTTGTGACAGAAAAAATAGAGTTCTAGGGGGTGAAACACATTTGGTGAAGAAAATTTTCTCTTTTATTGACTTGAAATGTGCACAACTCATTATTACACAGAGAAGTTTAAGCAATAAAATGCTTTCTAACATAGAGTTTTTGAAATTTTCTTTATGGTATATAAACCATTTTAGAGAATGCCTATAACTAAGTACTTACACATCACTTTACAATTTTATTTCTGTGAAGTGTGGGTGTTACTGCTTTAGTTAATGAACACTTTAAAGATGAAACATCACATAGTTTTGAGTGAGTTGTTGTTGACAGACCCTGCTTAGGCTCATGATTTGATATAAAACAATTGTTTTCAAATCCCATTTGAAAGGTTGTTTATATTTTAGACAGAAAGAGTGGCTCATTTCAGAATCATCCTGGCTGTTTTCCCATGTTTTTCTGCTTTACTGAAGTGTAATTGCAAACTCAGCCCTGATGAGGCATACTGTTTACACTTTCTCTGACTGGCCTCCCTTTTCTTTCTTTCATTGGGCAACACATGGACTTTGTCAAGTTCAGTTACTGTCATGACTCCACTAACCAGAAGGCACTCATGAGAAGTGAAGAAATGGTGTTCTCTGGAATATATAGCTACAAAATCTCATGAAATTTAAAGTGGGTTTAAATTCACACACATAGATATTTTGTATATGTATGTGATATAATATGATTTAGTGGCTCATTGGTAATTTTAGTGGTCTTATATTGAATGGGAGATTTGTGTACTTACATATGTTAGGATACTGATTTGAATTGCCAATATACATCAAATTTATGAGATTATTTATTCAGAATTGTGAGAATCTATAACTGAGAACATCATTACAGAAATTTACTATATTTGCTGTAAAATTTTGTTTAGCTCTACTGTATGTGAGATTGCATAAAAATATTTTGGTAAAGAGCATAGCTAGGTGTGATTTATTATAATGCCGACTCTAATGCTTTGCTTTACTGATTAATCATTATTATCATAACCATATAAATACAAAGTAATTCTATAAAGCATTTGATGGGAAGCCAATTTTTTTTTAATGTTTTGACAGAATCTTGCTGTATAGCCCAGGCCTGCCTTGAACTTGTAGTTCACATTTTTGTCTCCCAAGTACTACAATTACAACTAAGCCATCTTAGTAACAAAAAATTTTAAATAAAAATGGTTCTGCTTATTCTTAAATATTACCTATATTCAGAGAAAACATAATTAGTAATCTCATTTGAAATACATAGATTCAGTGATAACACATTTGTGCTGAAAGCACACAAGTTGAAAGTTGCTAGACAGAGGCTGTTAAGTACGAACATAAACTCAGGTGTATAGTAAATACCTAAGCTAAGTTTGATATAATAAAAGGCACACATAGCACAGATATTGCAGAATAGACATTTCACTTGATAAGTTTCATTGTTAGTAGATCAGCTGTTCGTTCATTTACTCGTGTATTTATCATGAGTCTCCTTGGGCTCAGGCCATGGCTAAACACTGGTGAAACTGTAGGTAGCCACAGCCAACTGATGTCTTACAATATAGTTACACTGCAATAATAAATATTAAGAGATTTCATGTAGTTTCTTTGTACTATTTATTTATATGTGAGTTATAGGACAAGACGTGCCACCCTTAAATCCATACTATAGAAGAAACACAGAATGTGAATGTCAGAAGCTAGATCAAAGTTTGTAAGGATGCTCATTTATGTAATATATGACATGATAGTATATTATTTCCTCATTTAAAAGATTCAAAGAGAGAAGGAACAGATCAAATGACTCACAGATGATGGATGGCCCATTTCAAATGACAAAAATAATGACAGTGAACAATGTCACTGAAATGTATTCGGACTGCATGCCATTATATAATCATGAATAACCATATTTTCATTAAATCATTCCTTCATGTACCCTGAGGCAAACCACTCTTCAAGTGTTTCTGGAAAATGAGTGCATGTTCTAGAGGCTGATATATATCAGTTTGTAAAATATAATTATTAAAAGGAAGTACATATATAATGTATTTTAACTATATTTAAAATATGTAGGATACAGTCTTTTTGGACTTCACTGCACAGTGTAATTTTTCCTGCTTCTAGCACAACTCAATTGGATCTAGCTGTGCCCCAGGTTCCTTACTTATCACATGCCCAGCAGCTTGTAGGCTAGATATTAAAGTGTGGAGAACCGCTATGCCCCATGCTTGGGGGCCAAAAATGTTGCGGCCTGCTCTATCAGTATTTGAACCCGCACTGCGAAAAGCCTTGGGGGCTAAATTGTTAGAGCCCGCACTGCCCCACGCTGCTCCAGTCCACAGGTTGGGGTTCAGCAAGAGAGAGAGTGAGGATGAACTCAAGGAATGGAGACCAGACAGAGTGTGATTCAATCCTGTTTATTCTTCAGTCTCTCTTCTCTCCAAGTCCCAAGTCTTGAGTTTCTAGTCCCTAGTTCCTAGTCCCTAGTGCCTCCAAGTTCCAAGTTACTTCTTCCAAGTGCTAAGTGCCTAATCCCTAGTTGCCTGTCTAGAGTCTCAAGTACCTACTGTCTAATGCCTAATGCCTACTAATTATCTCTCCTGTCTGCTTCTCACCTTTTATATGTCTCACTTCTAAGCCACGCCTTTAGGTCACAACTTTAAGTCATGCCCTTGGGTCTTGTCCCTAAATCTGATCTCTAAGTCACATCCTTAAGTCACACACCTTTAAGTCTCACACACCCAAAGGAAAATCCTGGGTATCTAAAGCAAGATGGTATCAGAGTGTGCTCAGCTGTTGTAGGCTATTGTAATCAAGTCTTTTGTCAGGGTATATGGCTCAAGATAGTTGCAAGGATGATAGCCTCCTTCTGTCGGCTCCCCACACTAAAGCTCTGAAAGGTCTCTCTAAATTTATGGTTTCCTGTAGGTTTATATTTTTTCAAACCCTACTTTAAAAAGGGTTCTTAAATGCTTCAATCTCCCTTATAGCCCACAGATCAAAGGTGGGGAAGGAAGATGGATCTGTTTAAAAGTTGTTGTTCATGGGGATTCCAATCTTCACTGCCAGCAGTCCAGTCCACTAGCAAAACATCAAACATGAATCAGCAGCAACAGCTCGACTTAGAAGTAAATTTGACACTCTGCTGACTGGCACAAGTCTGAGAGTCCTCTAAAATGGCAAAAAAGCATCTGGAACACTACCAGTTCCTTGGTGTGGTTCTCTCAACAAAGTTACAAGAAGAAAAGATCAGAAAAGAAAGCAAGGCAAAGTGATGCTAGAGCATCCTCAGTGAAGATCAGCATCAGCAAAGCCCAAGGAAGAACAACAAGGTGGACCAATGCCAGAGCATCGTCCATTATCTGTTGAGTTTCCAAACATTACCTGTCTTCTCAAGTGTCCTCTCCAGAAAAACATAATGCCATTTCAATCGGCTTCCAGAAAAACACCAGGTATCTGTTCTCAGTAAAACATCCTCTCAGTGTCTGCTTCCACAAAAACATCCTCTCATAAAACAGTCTGGAGAAAAGCATCATATGACACAACCTAGTTTTCAACAAAACTAGAAATTTACACTTTAGTTTCTGATTTATGTGTTTACGGGATTTATGTATGTGCAAATATATATGTCTTTGTACCTATATATGCTTCTTGTTTTTATTTTTCTTAGTTCTTTTTATATCCTCTTTGTTTGTTTTTTCCTGTTCAGGTTTGTTAACTTTTACTTTATCTTATTTTATTAATTTTTCTTTCTTGTCTTATTTTAGATTCTTGGTTCTTTTTCAATGGGAGTGAGGAAGAAAGGGTATGGATTTGAGGAGGTGGGGAAGCAGAGATCTGGGAGGTGTCAGTGAAGGAAACCATAATCAGAATATATTGTATAAATCATTTCAATTTAAAAATAATAACTTAAAACATCCTAAAATGAAGCTTTTTTATTCACAAGTTACTTTAAACTTTTGTTAATGCATATTTTTAAGAAAAGAAACATGAGCAAATGTAGGATGAATGGAACATCAGGATGTGAATGTGATTTTTTTTTAATGCACGACACTTTTGCTTCTCTTTAATTTAAATCAATGAAATGATCCAGTCTTTTACTTTTATTTACTGCCCACAGTCTCACCTTGCTCTGTATCCTCACTGTGTCATTGATGTTGACAGCAGACACATACACAGACACTCAACTGAATGTAACCTCAGTCCTAACATTTTAGACAATGTAATGTTTCCCAGTTGAAATATTTTTTTCCCTTGGTAACTCCAAGCTGATTTCATTACTCTAGGCTTTTCTCATATGTCCTCCCATCTCTCATTTGTCTCAGAAAGCTACATGTAGTTTACATGAGGTAGAGAAGGCAAGGAAGAGTTCCTTTCTTGTTAATGTCCTAAGCTCTTGCAGTCTAGTAAATTATCACAACAGAAATCCATGTCTCTATTTGCTTGTTCTGTGTCTCAGCTTTTGCTGTCATCATGCTTTTGATGGCTTGTACAACTATTTAATCATTTATCTTTAGGTGAGCCTTAGCTCCGGTAACAGTGATTCTCCTGCTGACTGGATAGTAGTCCAACAAATTCTTATCATTCTTGTATGTAGCCTCAGAATTATACCTGTCATATTCAGACTCAAAAGGTTAAAGGCACACTTTAACCCAGTTGTATTTGAACTGTCTTCAATTACTTCTTACACACTCATGTGCAATGTACAATCAAATATCTTCTGAACATTCCTCTTTCGGTCAAAGAAAAAAAAGTATACAGCATGGTGTCTAAAAAGAACATTGTTCTGTAATACAATTAATTACACAAGAGTAACTATTGGGTAGATAAAAGTCATTAAAATTCATTTTTATTAATTTTGATATCAATCTTTTTAGTTTTATTTTAAATGTAAATGATATGTGATTGAATCAAGTTTAAAGAAAAAAACATCAATTGGGAGGGGAGAGGGAGAAAAAAAAGAGAAAGCAGAAGCAAAATTTCTCCTTTTGATACATGCTTGTAAAGGTCTCCATAGCCTCAAGTCTTTTGAGGCTGTGAGAAGACCCTAACATTTTTCTTAAATGAAGATCTTCTCCCATCTAAATTACCTTTTAGTGCTAGGGGACAAAAATAAATCAATCTTTCGCTATAATAATTTGAAGTCTTTGAACTTTTCAAACTGAATCAAATGTCAGATGAGTTATCCTTGCGTCTCAGTGCTGTTATTTAAACGCAGTTCACTTTAATGATGTGCTGGCCACAATGGCCACCATTACTTTACCCCTTTGACATAGAAGTGACTGGGTTTTAGTCAGAAAACTATTTACCCTTTCCTGAATGATCATTTCAGACCTCATATTTTCCTTCCTTTAGAATTCACTGTGGAGTTCTTTACCACAAACTGTTTCTAGCTGTAACTATGTTTTTGCCTCTCAGAACCTGACAAGCTTCAGAAGAGATTCTTGATAGAGAAATCTGAGGTGTTTTAAATAAAAGCTGCTTCATACAAAAGCTTTGAATAATTAATTAAATTTGATTTGATATCACTTATTACATGAATCAGAAGTAAAACTCAAAACCAACCAACCAAACAAACAAACAAACAAAAAACCAAGTTGGCTACCAAGGAGCCTGCATGAGTCTGACCTAGGCCCTTTGAATATATGTTGTGGTTGTGTAGCTCGGTCTTCTGGGAGTCCCAAGAGTGGAAACAGGGACTGTCTCTGACTTTGTTGCCTCTCTTTGGGATTCTTTCCTTCTACTGTGTTGCCTTTTCTAGCCTAAATAGCAAAGGAAGTACCTAGTCTTACAGCAAGTTGCTATGCCTTGGCTGGTTGATATCTATAAAGCCAACAATTTTCTGAAAAGAAATGAAGGAGGAGTGGATGGGGCATGGTGAAGGAGCGGTGGGGGGAGGGGCTGTGGGGGCGAGCTGGAAGGTAAGAAGGGAAGGGAAACTTTGGCCAGTATGCAAAAATAAATAAAATAAGATTTAAAAGTTCTCTCTCAGCCAGGCGGTGGTGGCACACGCCTTTAATCCCAGCACTTGGGAGGCAGAGGCAGGCAGATTTCTGAGTTCGAGGCCAGCCTGGTCTCTCTCTCTCTCTCTCTCTCTCTCTCTCTCTCTCTCTCTCTCTCTCTCTCTTTCTCTCTGTGTGTGTATATCTCTGTCTATCTGTCTTTCTCTCTCCATCTCTCTCTAAATAATATTGTAAGCAGGTTTTAATCATATGTCATTGCGACAGAGTCTAATGATGAGATGGTTTGCCAGACATAGTATCAATAGTGGAACTTATGGGACAGTTGTTCTTACATTATATATGCAGACACAACATCTGCACATATAAAAACTGCTGTCTAATTGTTAAAATCTAGGTAAAACATTAAAACTTGAATGACATATTAAGACCTATGTGAGATGTTAAGGCCTAGGTAACTGTTACATGGCGAGCCTGCCATGTTGTGCTGTTACAGATTATAAGGAAATGTTCTCCTAAGTTTCTGGTGCTACTAGGAAACTTTCTCATGCCCAAGTTGATGACATATTATGTTGTATTCTGTGCCCCTGGAAACCAATCATGATAAAAAATAAGTAGAACTGCTTTGTATAGTTACCCATAATAATCTTGAAGCCAAACCAACCACCCAGCTGCACTTCCTGCACCCCTATATAAACTTTTATGGTATTTGGTTTTATAAGCTACCTCTGGTGTATCCCAACATAAGAGCTACGTGCAACAATATAAGAAACTATTTGGAGTAAGGCTTTCATTTTGAGTAGGAGTCAAGTAAAGTTTAAGTTCCCCAAACCTCCCTGGGAATTGACATCCTACTTGGCACAAAGAGATATATAATGTATGTCTATAACTGATATCCTGACTGACAAGTTAAGATATGAATGTGAGACAAGCTAAGCCCCCTGCCACACTTGAATACCCCAACCAATGACAAAGGCATGTTCTTAAAAAAAAATCACCTATCCCTACATCCTTATTGGTGGGAAAACTTAACACAGATGTTTGTGGATTTTAGGCTTAAAACACTGATTTAGGCTCTTAGCTCAATGTCACAGTTCAGATCTAGAGCCTGGACCTTGGCCTTGATAGATCAGGCCTGGGGTGAATGCTCAATAAACTACCCAGTCTGACAGAGATTGGTGTTTATGTAGTTTGTGAGGTGACTCCTGGACCCCAAGACTAATTACTTAGATAACATCTGTTTAAGTTACTTGGCAAGGTGAAGGCAAGTAAAGAAGCAGAGAACAATGCATTTTGAGTTTTACTTATTTTGTAAAACTGGTGTCTGGAAACATCACAGCTCAGAGAAAATGTTTTAAAAGTAACTAAGTTTTCAATCTCAACAACAATGGGCATGCCTTAGTGGGCAAGGAAAGAGAATGAGGTCTCAATTCTATATGAGAGACTAAAGGCATCTAAAGAATGCTGAAAGTGGGTAAATAATCTTACCAGGGAAGAACATACCAAATGGTCATCTGAAAACATAAAAACATTAAATAGAATGAGCAGATAATATTTATGAACATGTGTGTGTGTAAGAATAATTAATAAGAAAAAGAGGACATGAATTTGAAAGCCAGTAATGAGGGGTATATGGGAGGAATGAGAGGGAGGAAAGAGAAGGAATACATTATGTAATTATAATCTCAAAAATAAAAAAAAAAATTGTTCCCAAATTAAGGTTTTTCAAGCAATTGACATATCTTCTTACAACTCACAAGTTTATAATTGTTTACTTAGCTGTTGTCAGGCAACTATAAAACTTTATTGCTCTTTTGAAGTATGTTATCACCTCTTTCTTTGACAATAATCAGACTAAATGATTCAAGTTTTATTATTGTTGCATCATATGCAGGCTTTTGTTCTCTGACAATCACTGTTTAAATGGGACTTCATGCTTCTGCTGTTAATTTTGGTGTTAATGCCCTCGGGCATTTAATCCTTGAAAGTAAAAAGCTTCTGCACAAGGTATGTAGTTAACTACTTCCTATAATCTTTGCCAACAGTCTGTCCTTTACACTTCCGGGTTCAAGTGAGACTCCCTGGTGAAAGTTTACAATTACAGGTTTTTGTTTTTAATAAAAGGGAATAATAATGTTATTGCTACTGATGTGTTTATAAAAAGATAAAAAGAGGAGTGATATATTCTATGGAAGTATAGTCATGTATGGGGGAAGGGACTGCCTTAGCAGGCTCATGCTAAGGCATCCGTTCCCCATGAGGGACCAGTCACACAGTAGAGAAGTAGAGGCTGGCCATGAGCACCTGGAGAGAAAGGGGGCAAGGGAATGGAGAGAGAGTGGGGAAGGGAAAGCAAGAGCAAGATAAATCAAGAGAGCAAAAGAGAGAGAGAGGAGGGGGCAGGCAGCCTCTTTTGTAGTGAGTCAGGCATACCTGGCTGTTGCCAGGTAACTGGGGTGGAGCTTAGACAGAATGCTAACAGATACCATTCTGTATTATATTTAAAGTACCATATATTTTTGTGTGTTCTTACAAATATAACATTCCTCGTCTATACCATCTAAAAGCTCTGTTTTTTCAGAAGGGAGCCAATCTTTTCTGTACTCTTGACTCACAGGCAAAATCCCTTTACCATTTTGACTCCACAGTAACTAAGTTATCTTCATTTATCATTTAATATAAATACTTGCACCATTCTCTATGTCTACCATGCTTTCCTTTTTAATGTTTTAAATTATTCTTTCAGCATTTCACACAATTTCTTATGATCATATATTTTCCCCAGTCATGACTCCTTCCTACATACACAATTTGATGTTCTAGAGCTCTTTAAAAACAAAACAAAACAATGAAAAAATAAACAAACACAGAATCCAATTTGTGTTGGCTAAATACTCAGAAGCATGAGGCCTGGAGTGTGCATGATATACTCAGTATCACTCTATTGAAGAAAACTGATTTCCCTCTTCCAGAAGCTATGCTTCTTTGTCAGGGAAGGAAATTAATTCCAGTTTCCCTCCTCTGTGCTCAGAATTTTTTCTAGATTGAACTTGTATAGGTCATTTACAGGTGGTTACAATCTCTGTCCGTTCTGAGTCTGGAAAAATGTTTTCCTTGAGATCATCCACAGTCTTTGACTTTTAAAATCTTTCTTCTACATCATTTGCATATGTCCCTGAACCTTGACTACAGGGATGCCATGTAGACAACCCCATTTAGGTCTGAAGTACTGCAAAATGTCGTCTCTGCTATCTACTGCAAGAAGAGGGTTCTTTGATGAGGGCTGCCGATTCTCTGATCTGTGAGCGCAACAATAAGTCATTAGGGGCTGTTTATTTGTTGTGTCCACTTAACAGAATAATACTCATGGGTTTTCCTCTAGGACCCGCTACCTATCTAGTTCCATGTTACTGGCCTCATTGACAGTGCAAAGTATGGGTTCTATTAAATAGTTTAAATTCAATCAAAGTGTGGTTGGTTGCTCTCATGACATCACCAGGAAGCTAGTTATTGTACCTTGCTGAATGAGACTGATAATTTCTTTATTATCTCTGGTACCAGCCACCGTGCTTTCCAACACTAGGAACCCTAGCCAGTAAGTGTGAAATACCCAATGAGTGCCAGCTAGAGTTTTCCAAGTTCTATGGTATAAGTATGTGGTATCTTAATCAATAGGTGTTATCATCAAGTTCTGGTGAGTAGTTAGTAGCAATGGACTGATTTGTTTGTTTTTTGTTGTTTTTCCTTTGTGTGTGTGTGTGTGTGAGTGTGTGTGTGTGTGTGTGTGTGTGTGTGTGTGTGTGTGTAGGAGTATCTGTGGATGTAACCCATTCCTGGTACTAGGGTTTTCACTTGGTGGCATACTGGAGAACCCTGTTGTTGAGGTCAAAGTTCTCCATGTCCGAATGGCTGTCTGAGCTCAGTGAACAATGAAGGACTCCATTTCTCATCATGGAATCCCTTTCTCTACCTGACCTTGTCTGGAGAGTGTCCCTAGGCACAGGTGCCTGGCCTTGTCTGAAAAATGACCTTGTGCAGAGTTCTCTGCAAGGCTGCATAACTCAGCACATAAGTCCCTCACTGGCATCCCTCTTGCATGATAATTAGGTACTGTGCTATGACCAATTTGCCCTTTCCACCTGTCCCCCTCAAGTCCATTATCCACCCTATTCCTGGAACAATAAAATAATGTTGTCTTACTGCAGTGGTCTCCAGAAGTTCTTCCATCATACTCAGAGGTGGCTGACCCCTACTCACTGCTTTTGCTCCTCCCTTTATACTCACAGACTGGTAGCAGATATCTCCCACACCACCCCCCAGGAGAAGAGAGACCCACAGAAGCATATGGTGTCTCTTGGAGTATTGCCTATTTGTTATAGAATGTGTTGCTTAGGGTTTTTTTCTTTGTTTTGTTTTTGTTTTAATTTTTTTGTTTTGTTTTGGGGGGGTTGTTTTGTTTTGTTTTTTGGCCAGCTTGACACAAGCTAGTTTTATCTTGGAACCTTAATTAAGAGCTTCCATCAAACTGGCCAGTAGGCTAATCATAAGGGCTTTTTATTTTGTTTTGTTGATTACTGGTTAATGTGAGATGGACCACCTGCTGGGGGCAGTGCTATCTCTGAAAAGATGGTCATATAATCGAGGGTAGTACAAAAAAAAAAAAAAAAGAAGGTTTATCAAGACATGGAGGCAAGGCAGTAAGAAATACTCTTCCATTCTCTCTACATAATTTCCTGACTCTAGCTTCCTGATTTGGTCTCCTAATTCTGGGTTTTCTTCATGATGAATTATAAAGAGTAAGATAAAACAATCTGTTTCCTCTCCAACTTCATTTGGTCATGGCATTTATCACAGCAAAAGAAAGCAAGGTAGAGCATAGTACAATTCCATTTAATAATTTGATATTATAAATATATATATATATATATATATATCACAAGATACTAAAGTGTTGAGTGTGTATATGGCTTTCTCAAAAAGCCTACTGCTAGTTTTACTTTTGGGGTCTTGCTTTGATTAAAAGGCCACTGAAAAGCTTTATAGGGTAAGGTGTTGTCTTTTGAAAATAAAAATATTATATATATTCTGGATATTTGGGCTTCAAATCAAATACTCAAAATAGAGATACCAAAAATCCTCCCTTCAGGTTTTCTAAGGGGGGGGGGATGGAGAAAGGGGATGGCATCTGAAGTGTAAATAAAATATCTAATAAAAAAGAAAAAATCCTCCAGGCTATTTCATATAGTGATGCACAATATTGTTATTACATCAATCGTCTATTTAATGAGTTATCTAAACCTACTACATGTAGTTTAATATGACTCCTTAGTTATCGACTGATCCTTCTTCATTGTTTTCTGTTACTGAGTCCTAATGTCTACAGCACACTCTTCTGTTTTTTGCTTTGGCATGTGAGTAAATCCATGTAACACCTGTGACTGGCTTATTTTACTTAACGTCATGACACCCAATAGCATCAGGCTCTCACTAATGACAGGATGTCATCATTCTCATGGTTGCATGGCATTCTGCTATATAAAAGTAACACAGTTCCAAATAACAGCTACTATGAACACTGCTACAATAAATGTTCCTGTAGGTATCTCTTTAAATACTCTTAAAATAAACATATGTTTAGGTATGGGTTTAATTTGTTTTGATTTCTTTGTTCATATGCTAAAAAGTAGAATTATTGTGCAACATACATTTTCTATTAGTTTTTACATTTGCTTATTTGTGTGTACATGAATGTGTCTATATGCATGCACCTCAGCCAGACTGAGAATGTCAAAGGACAGTTTTTAGAGAGTTGGTTTTCTTGCTTCACCACATGATTTGATGCTGAACACCTTTAACAACTCAGCCATTTGTGATTCTAATTTTAGCGTGTGTGTGTGTGTGTGTGTGTGTGTTTTAGTCTTCATACCATTTCTCTTTATGGTTGTTTAATTTGCATTCTGGCCAACAGTATAAACAGAAGAGAGTTTTTTACATTTTCATCAGCATTTGTTACTTTTTTCTCTTTCTTACAATAGTCATTGTAGCTAACATGGGAGAATACTCTCTTTGGCTTTGGTTTGTATGTATTAACCGTTGCTGGGTTAATAGCTGACAGTTCTTCTGTTCCAATAAACCATTTCCACACAGAATTTATTGTTTTCATGGCTGTTTAAGAGTACTATATTCTGAACCAATCTGGCTTTTTTTTTCTTTTGATTTGATATTTTTTGTGAGTTTGCTCAAGAAAAAAATCACAGCTGAGGTGAGTATCATAGAGCACTGCTGTACTCAATTGGCTTCATGGTTTCTCAATTTTCATGTGAATCTGATGCAGTTTGAACTGACCTTTCTATTTTCTAATAATGTACCACTTGGAGAGAAATGAGAAAGCAGTCTTATTTGCAGTACATAAGAATACCAGGAAATAAATTTAAATAAGTATGTGAGGAGCATTATAGTGACAGTTATGAGATACCAGGATATGATGATGTATCATCAAGTATGAATTTTACCACCAAACCTGGCAATGCAAGTTCTATTCCTGGATGGCATGAGGTAGAAGAAAGAACCAACTCACAAAAGCTGTCCTCTGACCTCCATTCATGTCTTATACTCATGCCTTATTAACATGCACAACACACAAACAAGTATACAATAAATACAATGAAAACTTTTACATAAAATTAATGAAACACTAGTGAAAAATTATGAGTGACACAATAAAGGAAAGATGTCTCCTGCCCATGCATTGTGAGTAGTATTCTTAAAATGTTTATACTACTCAAAGGGAAATTAGTTTTAACATAATGCTTATCAAAATAACTACATCATGCTTTACTAAAACAGAAAACATAGTCTTGTGGTGACATAAAAGACTTTACTAATCTTGAAAAAAGGCAAAGCTAGGGATATTAGAATAAATGATTTCAAAATGTACATCTATAGCTAACCGATCAGCATAACTCTGGTATAAAAATAGTACATAAACAAATGAATCAGAATATAGAGCCCCATTGTAATCTCACTTACCTGAAAACAAAACAGTTGCGTATACTTCTGATTGTAGAAATCTTTTCTATATCTACATAAAATGCTTTTGTTATTTTGGTGCATGATATTTGGAAATGTTTCCTAACATTTCTCTACTTAAGTTTTCACTATTACATAAGGAAAGATGTATGGATTGGTAATTGTTTTGAGATTTAAGCATGTGATGGTATATATAAAGGTTCACTCCCAATTCCCTTTCAATACTCTATTAAACCAGAATGAATCTGTGGCCCGAGTGGCAGCTCCTTTGTCTGAAGTCTGATCTATTCCTGGGCCAACATGCATTCAGTAACTTTTCAGTGGGTTTATTAAGGTTTCATTTTTTCTCGATAGTCAGTCTCTTAAAGACAATTTATCCTCAGATAGTCCTTGTGGCATTGGGCAAAACTGTCCTTGGTTCCATGTTATATCACTTCTTTATCAAACCAATTATGCACATGTTCTTCCCTGCATAATGCATTCAGCATCTAGCAAAATCCAAGTTCTGTTTGGATATACACAAAATGTTCATGCAGTGAGATAGATACTTAGGGAATACATGACATTAACTTTGTGACTTATTTCTCCTCCCAGAATATAAAAATTAAATATGATAGGTCTTTCTCATAGACTAAATCTGGACTGAAAAGGTAACCTAGGCAGGGGGTATATGCACATTCTAGAATGCTTGGGAGCTAGAATCTAATCGATTATCTTTACAAAGCTCACTTATGACAAAATATGTTCATTCTTCAAAAGTGAACCTATTTCAAACTTCAGTAAACCAGCCAGCAACAGATCTTCAGTATTTTACAGTCTTAGAATGATAAATTAGCATTCAAGGGCTTTTCCTTTCCAGGTTTCTATGGCAACCCCTGCACCACATACTCATTAGAAAGAAGTTCTGTTTAATTGATCTACTAATGTATTGCTTAATAGTAACTGTTAAGCAGTCTTTTGTTTCCAGGTCATATTTAGGGTTCACGTATTTGCATAAAAGCATTTCGTTAGCTGAAACCAATCATTACTAGCAATTTTCTTTCTTTAGTTTAAAATAACTAAACCCTCATTGAGATTTTCTGAATAGCAAATATTTATATCTTGGAGAATAGGCCTTCTGTACGAGCTTGGCTGGCTTGTTTCTGTGAGCAGCAAGAAAATTACAGAGCTTGAAAATGTTAATCAGTGAAGACAAAAAGAAGGTGTCTTTTTCTCCAGTTGAAATGCAAATTTACAGTGACGCTAACTATAGGCCATATCCAATATTTGATGACAAAGTTGTAATGGATAAATATAATTTAAAATGCATAGTAGTTATCCACTGCATAACTTTCACTAATTAGAATTTTCATACATTCCAGTCAGTGCAATGGAGACACTTCAGCTGAGCTGTTCCTTGGGCATCTAGCTTATCTGAAGGATCAAGCGTAAGAAGCACTTGTCAAGGCTTCAAATTAGCCTAGCCTTAAACACTACTATGAGTGAAGATTCCTTAAGTTCATTGAGAAAATGTGGCACTGTGGCATTTTCAAATAGATATTGAACTATATAACCAGATGCATTCTGTGTAATAGAAGTAACTAAATATCTCAAGTCGTCCTTTCATCAATAACACTATTGCCAGTGTAGTGGTGAAGTCAAATCACATGTTTACGAACTTGTAAACTGCTGAGGAGACTCACTTGCTATCACTCATGTACATGCAATATGACAATAGACTCTAAATATGAGATGATTTTAAGAAAATAAGTGACAATGTTGTGTGTAGCGGGTGTTGATTGTGTCATGTTTGTGTGAGAGTCTGTGAATGTGAGAGCCAGTGCACTTGAGAGTAATTAGTAAGAATCTTCCTCTACCCCACAGAGACTTGATGATGTACCAGGGTGGGGAAATGCCCAGGGGCCCCCAACCTTTCAGAGGAGAAGGGGAGGGGTGGAGGAAGGACTGTGGGTAGGGCGATCATGAGGCAGGCAGTGAGAGGGTTGCAAAGTGAATTTAAAAAATAAAAGACTCTTCCTCTACTGCTTTCTGTCTTACTGTCTTGAGATTGTCTCTCATCCCAAAGGTTATAGCTTCAGCTAGGCTGGCTGCAATCTGCTTTCTCGGGATCTGCCTATCTCAATGCCCCAGTGATAATGTCACACGTGTGCACAGATATTTATGGCTTTTGAGAAGGATTGTAAATATGATTCCAATTGAAATAGAATCATATCGTTTCCCTTCTCAATTCATTCCTAGTCCCTCTCAACTATTCTCCTCTAAAACTCTCCCATGTCTCTTCCACTTTTAAGTTGATATCATATATATGTATGTGTATGCATATGATGTATATGTGTATATAATATTAACAATATATATATATATATATATATATATATATATATATATATCCAATTTCCATGTTTGTAAAATACGAGCACACACACCTTACTGAGTCTGATTTTGATGTGTGTATATAGTTTCAGAGCCGCTCATGATGCAATGGACAAACAATAAAGAGACTTATCCCTGAGCCTGAGACACGTTAATTTGTCCTCTCCCAGAAGTCATTTATCTGCCTTTAGTTCTTTGCCTAGAGGTAGGATTCTGTGAAACTTTCTCTGTTCCACATTAACATGTCTGTTGATATTGTACTGATACAGTATTGCTTATGCAGTCATTTCTAGGAGAGACTGTTGCACAGCAGACTTTCTGGGATTCTGGCTCTTACAATCTCTCCAACCCTTCTCTAAGATTTTTCATAGCAATAGACCCAGAACTATAGTGTAGCCAGGCTCCACGTAATCATTCGACCTCATCTGTGGTTCTCTATGATGATCTCGACATACTGTAAAAAAAGAATCTTTGACAAGCAGTGCTAGCTACACTTATCTGTAGATAAAAGTATAAGATTTACAATGTAGTAATGACGTATGCTCATTTAGCAGAGTGGCAGCTGTAGACTCTTTTCAAAGGTCCCTGGCTTCTCTAGACCTGGGAAGCTGTCTAGGTTTCCAGTATTAGGTATGACTTCACTCCTATTCAGTAGATATTAAATGTGAGTTTCACTTAATGTGCATTTCTTTCTATGATGATGATTGTCTTGAATCATAGAGATTCTAGCTGGATCGAATTGTACATTTGCTTCCTTCTCCTAGCACCTTGCATAGTGTTTTCTAGAACCATAAAACCTGGATGGTAGAAAAGAGGCTTAATTATCTGTCTTGTGCCCAGAGTGTGTGGTATTTAACTATAAAAGCCCTTAACTTCTTAGAGGGATCAAAGGGTTATGAACAGTACACACACACACACACACACACACACACACACACACACGTTCAAATGGTTCTTCAGAGTAGCCCAAGTGACTCTCAAAACAGTATAAATGCCATGCATAGCTTTTTATGTGTTAACGGTTGACTCAAACTCAGATTCTGACACTTAAAAAGCAAATCCTCTTACACACCAAACCATCTCCAAGACCCAAATAATATTATATTAATTAAATAGACATATTAGTTTCTATTTTATAAAAGATTCATTAGGAAACTATTTGTACATGACTATGATAATTGACTTTAAACTGTGTTCCATACTGAACTTTTTAACTCCAGAGGCTACTCTCCAGTCTCTCTGGTGTGTATCGATTTCTATTAGTATTTGGGTCAATTCTTACATGGATCTTACCAGCTGCCGCTCATTTTCCTGCCACCATTTAAAAAACACTTTCCCTTGCAAACAAATTTTATACATTCTTAGCTCTAGTGTTAGTAGTTGGTTATATAGAAGACAAATATAAAATGTAAAGAAAAAGAAGTCACTTTACATGGACATTGGAGATGAATATTCCTATGATCAATTGTATATGTACTAGTTTTAGCAAAACAGAAATTGTCCAATTTCTTTTAATTTATAAGACAATAAAAACCATTAATTGTATTTATGAAATAGCATAAATTGTGCACTACACATTTGTCACCTTGCTATATTTTCTGACATAATTCTTACCATTAGATAGAAATTACTAATGAGAGTTCTATAATACATAGAGAAGCATTTTCAATATCTCACTTTCCTTCAGTAAAATATAGATAAAGAAGCATATCTTTAATAAAATGATTATATAGAGCAAGGTTGAGAAGTGAATGAACGATATATTTACCACACTTAATGAACATAATGAAAAATAAACAAACAGCATTCTTCAGGTCAGAAATGAGGGTACTTGAGTAAAATGGGGCACTTAAAATCAAGGAAATTATTCACTTTTACTCATTAAAAAATTGTATATAGCCACTGGAGTGCAATAATTTTTTCATCAATTGAATAAATGAAAAAAGAATTCATGCACTGTTCAGTAGCCATTATTGATAATATTTTTAATGGATCCCAGAGAAAACTGGTGTGATAAATATTTTGATATCCATGGCTGAGGTTAGTTATTTACATTTTCCGTGATATATGATGAGGTTAAAGAAAATATTAACTCTAACAGAAGGACAGCATGTTTATTTTGATTCTTTTAAATTGTTTTTAAAATTTAATTTATGAATGACAATGAGAAACCACATACCATCTACCCTGCTTATCAGTATTTACATTTTGGTTCATAACAGTAGCAATATTGAAGCTATAAAGTAGTAATGACATTTTTTTAGGGTTGAGTCACCAAACAGGGAAAACTTTTTTAAAGGATTGCAGCATTAGGAAGGTAGAACACCACTAGTTTAAATCATACATTTAAAGTTAAAGAATAAGTCTTAGCTTAAAAATGGTATACATATAAGAAGGACACACTCAAAAGGTTAAAGTAACAGATACATAGAGAATAAAATAGATCCAAGCACTGCATACAGAATAACTTCCATAATGATAGGCTTAAAAATTCAGGAAATAAGAAGAAGCTGTGAATGTATAGACAGGGAGCAGAATATTAGTGTCTAGAAGCAAGTTTAAGGATATGTAGGCATTAATGCTGAAGGAGAAAACACGCACTTCAAAAGATGTTTTGTTTGAGTGGTTTACAATGTTAGTAGAAGACAGAAGAAGGGTTCACATTTGAAACAATTAATGATGATTCACAGGACTCAGATAACTGTTTATAAAGTAAACACACATAGGAATTTGAAATTGTCAAACTATCAAATAAATATTAAAAATATAGTGTCAACCTATTCTAGTATAAAATGTCAGCTTGATAAAATTTAGAGTTACCTAGAGACATATCTATTGGGCATACCTGTGAGGGACTATCTAGATTTGGTTTGCCTTTGGATATGTATATGAGGATTTTTTTTTTTTATTAGATTAATGGAGGCAGAAGAACCACACTATTTCATAGGTTGGATACTGGAATAAAACAAAAGGGAGAAAAAGAAAGAATGCCAACATCCATCACTGTGATTCCTGAGTGCAGATGTTGTGTGAGCAGTTTTTTCAAGCTCCATTAACTTAACTTCCCCGGGATTTTATCATTAATCATCTAGTAATGATTGAATATTAATTATTCTTCCCATTGCTAAGAAAAAAAGTACATGATGAAAGCAACTAAAAGAAGTGAGCGTTTCAAAACTATATGTTCAAAATGTCATCCAAAATAATAAAACACACATACACACACACACACATTAGGGCATTCGTGACTCAATTGGGCTACTTCTGTTTCAGTTTACATTTGCTTTTTAAAGAATATCGACCTTTCATAATAAATACAGGTAAAATTCAATATTTCAAAATAAAAAAAGCTTTTTCTATTATGCTTTTATGTTAATATGTGCATCTATATCTATCTGAGTAGCAATATTTCATTTTCATGGTAATTAAAACAAAATCTCTTTTTATTGGATATTATATTTACATTTCAGATTTTATCACCTTACCCCATTCTCCCCACCAGCAAGGAACCTCCTATCTCATCCCCCCATCTCATCCCCCCTTCTCATGCTTCTATGAGGATGTACCGCCACCTACCCCTACCACACTCAAATTTCCCCCCACTTGGTGTTCAGCCTTCATGGGACCAAGGAGCTCCTCTCCCACTTATGCCCTAAAAGGACATCCTCCCCTAAATATACAGATGGAGTCATGGGTCCCTCCCTATGAGCTCCCAGGCTGGTGGTTTATACCCTGGGGAGCTCTGGTTGGTTGGTATTATTGGTCTCCTCATGGGGTCACAAACCCATTCATCTCCTTCAGTCTTCTCTCTAACTTCTCCATTGGGAAACCCTTGATCAGATCAGTGGTGAGCTTTGAGCATCTGCCTTTGAATGCATCAGACTCTGGCAAACCTCTAAGGACACAGCTATATCAGGCTCTTGTCAGCATGCATTTCTTGACATCCATATCAGTGTCTACCTTTGGTGACTGCACATGGGATATATACCCAGGTGAAATGATTGCCAGACGGCCCCTCCTTCAGTTTCTGTCCCACACTTTGTCTCCATATTTCCTCCCTTGAGTACTTTGTTACTCCTTCTAAGTGGGACCAAGGCATTCACACTTGGTATTTCTTTTTCATAGTCTTCATGTGGTCTGTGAGTTGAATCTTGGCTATTTCAAGCTTTTGTGCTAATATCTGCTTATAACTAAGTAGATACCATGTGTGTTCTTTTGTGATTGGTTTACCTCACTCCGGATGATATTTTCTAGTTCCATCCATTTACCTAAAAATTTCTCAAATTCATTATTTTTAACAGCAGAGTAATACTCCATTGTGTAAGTGTACCACATTTTTTGTATCCATTCCTCTGTTGAAGGACATCTGGGTTCTTTTCAGCTTCTGGCTATTATAAATAAGGCTGCTATGAACATAGTGGGGCATATGTCCTTGTTATATGTTGGAGCATCTTCTGGGTATATGCCCAGGAGTGGAATAGCTGGATCCTCACGTATGCTATGTCCATGTTTCTGACTAACCGCCAGACTGATTTCCAGAGTGGTTGTACCAGCTTGCAATCCCACCAACAATGGAGGAGTGTTCCTCTTTCTCCACATCCTCGCCAACATCTACTATCACTTGAGTTTTTGATCTTAGCTGTTCTGACTTGTGTGAGGTGGTATCTCAGGGTCGTTTTGATTTGCATTTCCCTGATGACTAAGGATGTTGAGCATTTCTTAAGGTGCTTCTCAGCAATTCGAGTTTCCTCAGTTGAAAATTCTTTGTTTAGCTCTGCACCCCATTTTTACTAGGGCTATTTGGTTGTCTGGAGTATAATTTCTTGAGTTCTTTGTATATCTTGGATATTAGCCCTCTATCGGATGGAGGATTGGTAATGATCTTTTCCTAATCTGTTGGTTGCCGTTTTGTCTTGTTGACAGTGTCCTTTGCCTTACAGAAGCTTTGCAATTTTATGAGGTCCCATTTGTCAATTCTTGATCTTAGCGCATAAGCCATTGGTGTTCTGCTTAGGAACTTTTCCCTTGTGCCTAGGTATTCAAGGATCTTCCCCACCTTCTCTTCTATTAGTTTCAGTGTATCTGGTTTTAAGTGAAGGTCTTTTATCCACTCGGATTTGAGCTTCGTACAAGGAGATATGAATGGATTGATGTGTATCCTTCTACATGTTTACCTCCAGTTGAACCAGCACCATTTGCTAAAAATGCTGTCCTTTTTCCACTGGATGGTTTTAGCTCCTTTGTCAAAGATCAAGTGATCATAGGTGTGTGGGCTCATTTCTGGATCTTCAATTCTATTCCATTGATCTTCCTGCCTGTCTCTGTACCAATACCATGCAGTTTTTATTATTATTGCCCTGTAGTACAGTTTGAGGTCAGGGACGGTGATTCCCCCAGAAGTTCTTTTGTTGTTGAGAATAGTTCTCACTATCCTGGGTTTTTTGCTGTTCCAAATAAATTTGCAAATTGCTCTTTCTATCTCTATGAAGAATTGATTTGGAATTTTAATGGGGATTGCATTGAATCTGTAGATTGCTTTTGGCAAGATGGCCATTTTTACTAATTTAATCCTGCCATTCCAGGAGCATGGGAGATCTTTCCATTTTCTGAGATCTTCTTCTATATCTTTCTTCAGAGACTTGAAGTTCTTGTCATACAGATCTTTCACTTGCTTGGTTAGATTCACTCCAAGGTATTTTATATTATTTGTAACTATTATGAAGAGTGTCATATCCCTAATATTTTTCTCAGCCTGTTTATCCTTTGAGTATAGGAAGGCTACTGATTTGTTTGAGTTTATTTTATATCCAGCCACATTGCTAAAGTTGTTTATGAGGTTTAGGAGTTCTCTGGTGGAAGTTTTAGGGTCACTTATGTATACTATCATATCATCTGCAAATAGCGAAATTTCGACTTCTTCCTTTCCTATATGTATCCCTTTGACTTCCTTTTGTTGTCTAATTGCTCTGGCTAGGCCTTCCAGTACTATATTGAATAGGTAGGGTGAGGGTGGGCAGCCTTGTCTAGTCCCTGATCTTAGTGGGATTGCTTCAAGTTTCTCTCCATTTAGTTTGATGTTGGCTACTGGCTTGCTGCATATTGCTTTTACTATGTTTAGGTATGGGCCTTGAATTCCTCATATTTCCAAGACTTTTAACATGAAGGAGTGTTGAGTTTTGTCAAATGCTTTCTCAGCATCTAGTGAGATGAACATGTGTTTTTTTTCTCCTTTGAGTTTGTTTATACAGTGGATTACATTGGTGGGTTTTCGAATATTTAACCATCTCTTCATTCCTGGGATAAAGTCTACTTGATCATGATGGATGATTGTTTTGATGTGTTCTTGGATTAGGTTTGCAAGAATTTTATTGAGTATTTTTGCATCAATATTCATAAGAGAGATTGGTCTGTAGTTCTCTTTCTTTGTTGTGTCTTTGTGAGGCTTAGGTATGAGCATAATTGTAGCTTCATAGAACAAATTGGGTAGTGTTCTTTCTGTTTCTAATCTGTGGAATAGTTTGAAGAGAATTGGTACTAAATCTTCCTTGAAGGTCTGGTAGAAAACCATCTGGTACTGGACTACATTTTTTGGTGGGGAGACTTTGAATGACTGCTTCTATTTCTTTAGAGGTTATGGCACTTTTTAGATGGTTTATCTGCTCCTGATTTAATCTTGGTACCTGGTCTCTGTCTAGAAAATTGTTCATTTCATCCAGATTTTCCAATTTTGTAGAGTATAGGCCTTTGTAGTAGGCTCTGATGATTTTTAAAAATTTCCTCAGTTTCTGTTGCTATGTCTCCCTTTTCAGTTCTGATTTTATTAATTTGGACACTGTCTTTGTGCCCTTTGGTTAGTCTGGCTTATCTGGTTTATCTATCTTGTTGATTTTCTCAAAGAACCAGCTCCTGGTTTTGTTGATATTTTGTTCTTTCTGTTTCTGCTTGGTTGATTTCAGTCCTGAGTTTGACTATTTCCTGCCGTCTACTCCTCTTAGGTGTATTTGCTTCTTTTTGTTCTAAAGCTTTCAGGTGTACGGTCACGTTGTTAGTGTATGCTTTCTCCAGTTTCTTTTTGTAAGCACTTAGAGCTATGAGTTTTCCTCTTAATACTGCTTTCATGGAGTCCCACAAGTTTTGGTATGATGTGTCCTCATTTTCATTAAATTCTAAAAAGTCATTCATTTCTTTCTTTATTTCTTCCTTGACCAAGTAATCATTGAGTAGAGCATTGTTCAGTTTCCAAGTGCATGTGGGCTTTCCATTGTTTTTATTAGTCCTTAGTCCATAGTGGTCTGATAGGGTGCAAGGGATTATTTCAATCTTTTTGTATCTGTTGAGGCCTGTTTTGTGACCAATGATATGGTCTTTTTTGGAGAAGATACCATGAGGTGCTGAGAAGAAGGTTTATTCTTTTGTTTTAGGATGAAATATTCTATAGATATCACTTGAATCCATTTGGTTCATAACTTCTGTTAGTTTCATTGTGTCTCTGTTTAGTTTCTGTTTCCATGATATGTCTGAGAATTGGGGTGTTGAAATCTTTCACTATTATTATGTGAGGTGCAATGTATGCTTTGAGCTTTAGTAAAATTTCTTTTATGTATGTGGGTGCCCTTGCATTTGGGGCATAGACGTTCAGAATTGAGAGTTCATCTTGGTATACTTTTCCTTTGATGAGTATGAATTGTTCTTCCTTATCCTTTTGATTACTTTTGGTTGAAAATTGATTTTATTTGATATTAGAATTGCTACTCCAGCTTGTTTCTTGGGAGCATTTTCTTGGAAGATTGTTTTCCATCCTTTTACTCTGAGGTAATGTCTGTCTTTTTCACAGAGGTGTGTTTCCTGCATGTAGCAAAATTCTGGGTCCTGTTTATGTATCTAGTCTGATAGTTTATGTCTTTTTATTGAAGAATTGAGTCCATTGATATTAAGAGATATTAAGGAAAAATGATTGTTGCTTACTGTTATTTTTGTTATTAGAGGTAGAATTATGTTTGTGTAGCTATCTTCTTTTGGGGTTGTTGGAAGATTACTTTCTTGTGTGTTCTAGGTTGTAGTTTCCCTCCTTGTGTTGGAGTTTTCATCAATTATTCTTTGAAGTGCTGGGCTGGAGAAATGGCTCAGCCATTAAAGGCTAGGCTCACAACCAAAACAAAATCTCTTTTAACAAATTCCCATATTGTTATTTTATGTGTTAAATGATACATCCAATTAGCTTTTCTGAGATTTAGTCTCAGTTATTAAATTTGTGTTTTCTTTACTTAAAGAATACTTTTATCTATTTTGTATGACATGTGGTTCAGTAGTGTCAGAACATGGGCAAAAGAATGAAGCATGGTGAAGAATGCCTTTGAGAACTGTAAGGGAGAGTTCCAGTGGAAAAAAAGCAGAGGACCTTTTACCTCAGGTGTATTTTATTCCCTTGGTTGTGATTAATGCCTCCTGTGACAAAGATTTACACTCAATTTAGAAGACATGTTTATTCTTGCTTGATGTCAGTTCATAGCTATAGAACTCCAACTTGGTCAGTGTACCCTGAATATGAATATGGCTTTCTGTCTTGCTTTTGTGCTTTTCCACATAAAATCTATAGTCCATGCCTGGTAATTTTGTTAAACTTGCTTTGCACTGAGAAAGTTCTGAAAAGGGGTAATCTGCTAATATTTAGTATATGCTTACTGACATTTGTTTAACATGTTTTCCCGACCATGTTTTTCTAAACTCAAAGAAGCTTCTTCTGATCATTGCTTTCTTTTTTACATTTGTGTATAAAAGCACACTGCATCTGAAGGTTGCCCACCCCATTCTTTTAGGCCCTCAGGTCCCAGATTCAGCCGATAAAATCAAAGCAGGGAAGTTAAAATATTGACACGCTAGCAGATTGATATTCAAACCTTTTCACTTATACTGTCACTATGGATGAGGTATTTAAACCATTCAGACAGTACATTTCTTATAATTTCTATTATGGGGAAACAACATAGTATCTTAGAATAGTCTATTTTAATCTTATAATTAAAATAAGGTATGAAGCATCATTGTCAAAAATGGCAATGCCCCTTAGTGTACAGAATTGATCAGATTAAATAGTGAAATTTCATCCATTACAGGCTGGATCTGAAACAGATAACAATCATTTTAGTTTGTGACAATATCTCTCTCTCCTTTTTGTCTATTGTTTTGATATTCTGTATATGTCTGGTGATTTGGTAGATTCCAGGTACACAGCCTAAGCAAACCGGATAATGCCCTTTATACCTCTTACCTTCTGTATAGCTCCAGCCCCTCAGTGGTACAATACTATAACCACTGTTGTTTTGAAATAGTGACATATAAGGAACTACTCAGAAATCATTTCCTATGGCTTTTTCCTTTTTTTTTTTTTTTTTTTTTTTTTGTAACCTGTTTCTTCAACCATCCCACTCCCATTGTGAGATAAAAGTGAAATATGCCCAATAGCAAGAGCTAAAAGAAAGGCTTTGCCAAGTGGTTTCTGGGTTCGCTTGCTGGTACTCTTAGAGGGTTTGCATGGAGACTCTGTAACCTGATCAACAGAAATCACAATCTAGGTCACAGCTTTGCAGCTGCTGCTGGCATTAAGATATTGATTCTCAACTTGTATGGCCCTTTGATGTCGCCTAGTACATTGATGCAGAGAAAGAAATTCAGCGACAGCTTGTGCCAGGCATACAATAAAAGGTGTATTTCTTTGTGGTAAAGATGTGTGCAAATAGAATTAATTTTGATAGCATTTAGAAGAGATGGTCTTTCTATTCTTTATATTTATTTTAACTTAATGTTCAGATTATATGAACTGTAAAAATTTTTCCACAGTGTTTAAAAAAGCTCCCTGGGACACATTATATGATTTTTCTTTCTTATTTTCTAAACTATTTAACTCAGTTGGTATTTTTGCCTCTATAGGTACTTTGGCAGTGAGCATAACATGCTTATTTGAGTCTGGATTAACCAATTTTTGGCAAACATTCTCTACAATTTATGATTTTGTTTTCCCCTTTTACTAATGACCAGGGTAAAGTTTACTTCCTGAAAATATATTCATGTACTTTAAGAAGGATCAAGATAGTTTGAGAAGAGCTATTGAAAGTTTGAAAAATACATGAGATAAGACACATTACCACTTTGCTGGAGATACATTTCCACTTCTGAGATAGTTTGAATAAAATGACTCCCAAAGACTTAGGGGTTTGAATGCTTGGTCCACAGGGAATGGCATGATTAGGAGATGTGGCCTTGTTGGAATAGGTGTGACCTTGTTGGAATAGGTGTGGTCTTGCTGGAAGAAGTGCGTCACTGTGGGGGCAGGCTTGGAAGTCTCTGATGCTCAAGCTACTTACAGTCTCCTTCTGCTGCCTGTGGATCATGATGTAGAACTCTCAGTTCCTTCTCCAGCAGCATGTCTGCCTGCATTCAATCATGTTTCATGCCATGATAACAATACAATAAGCCTCTGAAACTATAAGCCAGACGTAATTAGATGGTTTCGGTTTGTTTGTTTTTAATAAGAGTTGTCATGGTCATGGTATCTCTTCCCAACAATAAAATCCTAACTAAGTCAGGTTCTTACTAATTTATGTAATTTTTTTTATCACACTTAGTTTTACTTCCAAGTACTCACATATAATTTTACATTTAATAGAAAATATTTTGTCTGAAGGACCTGAGAATATATATGTATGGGTTACTTTTCATCCACAGTTTACATCTTATTGTTTCGGCTTCACTACAGGGTGCCATTACTCCATGGCACAATGTGATTTCTCTTAATGAATTTGCATTTTCATCAAATTAACTTGCTATACTGTTTATCCTTTAGTTTTTTTGGTTAGCAAAATTATTGTACTAGTATATTTGTTTTGATTAAACAAGATAAGTATGACTAATCTCTAACTTTAATCTTTAACTCTCTTAAAATAACATCAAAGATTGGGAAATATGTAAGTAATATTGTTCAGTTTAAGAATTAATTTCACGTGCATCACATTCTGAATAAAACTTGTACTCTTTTGAGGGGTCCTCAATTTATTTACTTGAAAATATAACCTATACTTGCTATATAGTTTTTTAATTTTCTTCTATTTATTGCTGAAAATTATCTTGCCATATGTATAAGTTATATGTGCCTCTAGAACAATATTTATAGGACATAGGTTTTCCACATAAGATTTAAACATAAAGTATTGTTTTAATAAAATACAATTAAACTGGTTAAGGTGATTGACTCTAAAATCCATAACAGAAGCCATCTCCAGGTTCCAAATGGTGGAAAGAGACATAAATCCAGTAAGCTATACTTTGGTCTCCACCTGCACCTGATAGTGCACACACAAACAAAAACACATGAGCACACACACACATACATACACTGAGAGAGGAAAAGATGGAAGTAGGAAGGGATGGGGGAAGGGAAGGAGCAGAAGAAGTAAAGAGGGAGAGAGACTTAAGATGTTTTGATAATTTCATATATGAATATTATATTTTGTTATTATCAAACTCCCTTGTACCTTCTAATCCTTCTGTGCTTCTCCCATTCCTTCTGAAATTTATGGTTTCTTATTCTTTAATTATAAATGTTACATATACATTTATGTATATAAGTTTATAAATACAAATTCTGAGCCCACTTACTGTTACTCATATGTATTTAAGTCTGATATCTTGGGATTGGATTACCTACCACCAAGGGGCAAGTCTATGAAAAACAGTTTCTTCCTGTCTCAGACACCATTGATTTTTCTGTAGCTGTGGGAGTAAAGTCCTCTAGGACAGGGAAGTTGGCTCAGATACATTGGTCATCCTGATAAGCACTTAGAAACAGTGATCACAGGAGTATTCACGTAATTGGGCTTAAATGCCTTGCTTATTCTTTGACTATTTGTGTTTATTGTCTTGCTGGTTCCTTGCTTATTTGCATCTATTGTATTGCTAGATCCTCAACCTAGAACTGACCATAATATATGCATGTAATTAAAATGGTACAAAAGCAAAAAAGAGGAAGAGACATGGGATAGGGGGTTCTAGGGAGGGAAAATGGGGAAAGGGGATGACATCTGTATTGTAAATAAATAAAATATTCAATAAATTTTTAAAAAAAAATTTCCCCATTCTTAGCAGCATGTCAATTGGTGTTTAAAATTTTTAGTAACAGAAAATACCACCATGACAGAATGTTGTAGTTTGCTTCATATAATATGTTTTGATGTGTTTTGACATCAGAAACTATTTATGCCTGCCTTCCAAAACCATGAACATCATTTCATTATAATAAGACCAGCAGAATGAATGGAAATATGTAGCCTCTACGGTGGGAGGTGGGGGGACCCTCTAGGAAGTCCTAGAGACCTAGGAGGTGAGAAACTCTCTGGATTCACTGGATGTGACCTAAGCCAAAATGCCCAACAGTGGGGAGAGGGAACTCATAGAGTCCACCTCCAGTAGATAGGCAGAGCCTCAAGTGGAGGAATGAGGTTGCCAACCCGCAGTCAAAATTCATGACCCAGAATTGTTCCTGTCTAAAAGAACTGCAGGGATAAAAATGGAGAAGAGTCTGAAGGAAAGGTGCTCTAGTGACAGGGCCAATTTGGGATCCATCTCAAGGCTGGGAGAAGGGGGAGAGCAGGCACCAAGGCCTGGCACTATTACTGATGTTATGATGTGCTTACAGACAGGAGCCTAGCATGGCTGTTCTCTGTGAGGCCCAACAAGCAGCTGACTGAGACAGAGGCAGATACTTACACCCAGCCATTGGACTGAAGTCAAGGACCTCTGTGGTTGAACCAGGGGCTGGTTTGAAGAAGCTGAAGGGGAGGACAACTCCATAGGAAGACCAGTCTCAACAAACTTGGAACTCAGGAAGCTCCCAGAGATTGAGCCACCAACCAGGAGCATACAAACCCAGTTAAATGCCCCTGGTACTTATGTAGCAAAGGACTGCCAGGTCTTGCCTTAGTGGGAGAAAATGAACTTAATCCTCCAGAGACTTGAGTCTCCAGGGAAGGAGGATGCCTTATGGTGGTGCTATGGCGAGCACCTTTTCAAAAGTCAAGGGGGAGGAGGAATTGGATGAGGAACTGTCTGAGCAGAGAGTTCTACATTTTGATCCACAGGCAGCAGAGGAGACTGCCTTCCAAAGGCAGCAAGGAGGAGGTTCTCATCTGCACTGGATGGGGGGTGGGAGGTGGGGAGTGGGGGATGGAGGATGGGGAGGACTGAGCATAGGAGGAGACCTTAAAGCATCCCTATAGAGTAACACACTTCCATCAACAAGGCCTATAGAGTAACACAGTTCCATCAACAAGGCTCACCTATTCCAACAAGGCCACACCTTCTAATAGTGCCACTGTCTATGGGACAATCATATTCAAACCACTACAATGAATAACAAGATATATGTTACATATTGCAATATAGCATGGGTTCAATTTCACATGGATTTGGGAAGACATGTTACCTTTCTGGCACAACTACTAAAATTATGGGAAAGAAGAAACAATGGACTTAAAATGACTGCCTATAAGAATTTTCCCTGAAATTTATACCAAATCATAACTATGTAGTCCTTATTGAGGAAAGACAATTTAGTTGATTTGTTAATTGTTGTTTTAGTAGGTGTTTCTGGTAGTCTAGTTTATTTTAAACACAGTCTGACCTCTAAGCACCTATGAAAATTGAAAAGGCAAAATCTAAGATTATTTTTTTATAGTGAAGCTTATGACAGTATTTTTCCAAATAATTTATTTTAAAATGTAACAAAGGGTAGACCTATCTGCTATGTTAAATAATGCCACATTTTCTGAATGTTCCTTAAAGATATATAAAAACTAATATAAAATTTTTGAATTGAAGTATTTAATTGTGTATTTAGATATACTAGAAAATAAAATAATGATCTATATGTACACAACAATGACACTTTTATATCTATAAAACCAAACATATATAAGATTTAGAAAATATTTTGCAGGTATAATATAAACAAGAACTAGGAAAGGAGTAATCTAAATATAGTTATCTAAAATAGTTGGCTGATTGTCTTAGTTTTATATTGCTATGATAAATCCTGTGACCACGAGCAACTTGGGAAGAGAAAAAAATATTTCACCTTACAGTCCTTCAGGGCAGGAATCTGAAGACAGTAACTGAAACAGAGGCCACAAAGGAAGGCTTCTTACCAATTTACTCAGTCTGTTTTCATGTATAATCTATGATCATCTGCTTAGGGGTAGAGCTGCCCACAGTGAGCTAGACCTCCCCACATCAATCATTACTCAAAAAAAAAAAAAATGTCCCTCACACTACCCTAATTGCCTATAGGCTAATCTAATACAGGCAATTCCCTGGTTTATAATCCCAGTTTTTAGATGACTTTATCTAGTGTAAAATTCCTACACACACACACACACACACACACACACACACACACACACACTCAAACCCCAAAACATAGATCCATTGCATAATCAACTTAGAATAGTATGCATTTTCTTTATATCTTTACTATAAAGGTTCTAATTTATGCAAAGCCAAATAGAGAAATTTTCAGTGAGGAGCATAGGGCATGCGTCTTACAAATATACTGCTTTAGCTCATTTACATCAAGACACTTGAGAAATTGCTGACACCAAAGGGCAGAAAATATAAATTTAGATCTAAGACCATGAGAGAAATATAATGAGAAAACTAGTTGACATGCATGGAGCATGCTTATGTTCATAGATTTTCAAAGTTATAAGATAATAAGATAATAATAGAGACTGGAAATTGTTGGTATGTTTTGTGGAATGTTTTGAATATAATATGAACAACTTATTTTTTATATTTTCATAAAACACACAAAATTCTTTCAAGTAAACTCATTAACCACACCTATAAAATCAACTTGTTAGATTGTCTGGGAGAAAGCCATGATTTTACTATCTATTCTGTAGACAATAGTTTTATCATTTGATTTTATTTGTTATCCAATTTTATTACTTTAAGCTGACTTTGTATTTACCTTTAACAAGAGAAAAATCTTTAACATCAAAATCTTGTTACGGATTTCTCCAATTTATTTATTTAAAATTATATTATATCCATTACAGAAAATAGTAACCTTAGTGAATTATCAAGTTTATTGGTTAATTCAATTTTATTATGCTAGTATAAGCATGAACTCTAAAAGAGTATGCTCTAAGATCAAAAATAGACAAATGGGACCTCATAAAATTACAAAACTTCTGTAAGGCAAAGGACACTGTCAGTAGGACAAAACGGCAGCCAACAGATTGGGAAACGATCTTTACCAATCCTACGTCCAATAGAGAGATAATGTTCAATATATACAAAGAACTCAAGAAGTTAGACTCCAGAGAATCAAATAACCCTATTAAAAATGGGATACAGAGCTAAACAAAGAAATCTCAACTGAGGAAACTCGAATGGCCGAGAAGCACCTAAAGAAATGTTCAGCATCCTTAGTCATCAGGGAAATGCAAATCAAAACAACCCTGAGATTCCACCTCACACCAGCCAGAATGGCTAAGATCAAAAACTGAGGTGACAGCAGATGCTGGCAAGGATGTGGAGAAAGAGGAACACTCCTCCATTGTTGGTGGGATTGTAAGCTGGTACAACCACTCTAGAAATCATTTGGGTGGTTCCTCAAAAAATTGGACATAGTACTACTTGAGGACCAAACTGTACCACTCCTGGGTATATACTCAAAAGATGCCACAACATATAACAAGGAAACATGCTCCACTATGTTCATAAAAGCCTTTTTTATAATAGCCAGAAGCTAGAAAGAACCCAGATGCCCTTCAAAAGAGGAATGGATATAGAAAATATGGTACCTTTACACAATGGAGTACTACTCAGCTATTAAAAACAAAGACTTAATGAAATTCTTAGGCAAATCGATGAAACTAGAAAATACTATTCTGAGTGAGGTAACCCAATCACAAAAGAACACGCATGGTATGCACTCACTGATAAGTGGATATTAACCCCAAAGCTCAGAATACTCAAGATACAATTCACAGACCACATGAAGCTCAAGAAGAAGGAAGACCAAAGTGTGGGTGCTTCGGCCCTTCTTCGAAGAAGGGAACAAATTACTCACAGGAAGAAATACAGAGACAAAGTGTGGAGCAGAGACTGAAGGAAAAACCATCCAAAACCTGCCCCACCTGGAGATCTATCCCATATACAGTCACCAAACTCAGACACTATTGTGGATGACAAGAAGTGCTTGCTGACAGGAGTCTGATACAGCTCTCGAGAGAGAGACGCTGCCACAACCTGACAAATACAGAGGCAGAGGATGCTTGCAGCCAACCATTGGACAGAGCATGGGGTCCCCAATGGAGGATTTAGAGAAAGGAATGGAGGAGCTGATGGGGTTTGCAACCCTATAGGAAGAACATCAATACAACCAACCAGACCCCTCAGAGCTCCCAGGGACAAAATCACCAATCAAAGAGTACACATAGAGAGACCCATAGCTTCAGCTGCATATGTAGCAGAGGGTGGCCTTGTCAGGCATCAGTGGGAGGAAAGGCCCTTGGTCCTGTGAAGGCTCAATGCCCCATTGTAGGGGAAGGCCAGGGAGGGGAAGCAGGAGTATGTGTCGGAGGAACATCCTCACAGAAGCAGGGGAAGGGGAGATGGAATGGGGGATTCAGTGGGGGAACCAGAAAAGGGGATAACATTTAAAATATAAATAAAAAATATTTAATAAAAAAAGAATTATTAGCATGATCAACTTCTTAAGTTTTTAAAAAATAAAATATAAAAAATTATTTAAAATAAATGTAATACCTTATGAAATTTAATTAAACATATTAGCTGTTAAATCCAACTATATGGATTGCTACATGACATTTTCTATGTAAAATAACAATGTATCCTAAGACAAATTCAAAAAGATAGGAATGTGGTAGGCAATTAGTGAAACAGATTCTTAAGGTATGGACATACCCCACATCAACAACAATAATGTAGACGAAACAAAAAGAAGATAAGAGTTAACACATTGTTCTTATTAATCAGTGATGAACAATTTGAGGAAGAAATACTGTTGGATTATCACCCAATCATAAAATAAATATTCATTACTCTAATATAAAATGATTTTGTAATAAGACAGAAGGCAATAAACAAATATCTTAGACATGAGAATTTAAAATATTTTTTGTAATTATTCTGTGTTCCTCAAGAAGTAGAACATAATTCCTCCTATATTGACCTAAATTGAATTTCTATTGAAAATTCAGGATCATAAGAAAAGGGAAGCCAGGCAGTGGTGGTGAACACTTTAATTCCAGCACTTTGGAGACAGAGGCAGAGGCAGGTGGATTTCTGAGTTCTAGGCCAGCATGGTCTACAGAGTGAGTTCCAGGACAGCCAGGGCTACATGGAGAAACCCTGTCTCAAAAAAAAAAAAAAAAAAAAAAAAAAAAAAAAAAAAAAAAAAAAAAAAAAAAAAAGAAAGAAAGAAAGAAAGAAAGAAAAAAACAAAAAACAACAAAAAAACAACAAAAAACAAACAACAAAAAACAAAAACAAACCAAAAAAAACCCTAAAGCAAAAAGCAAAAAACAAAAAAAAAAGCCAAAAAAACTAAAACAAAAAACAAAGACAAAAAAACCCAAAAAAACCCAACCCCCACAAAACTAAAAACAAACAAACAAACAAAGAAGGAAAGGGAATTGCTCAGGCTTTAATGTAGAGAAATTTCTCAAATGTTTCCTTAAACCAGTTTTTAAAATCTCATCCCAATAATGATAACTCATAGCTACAATAATTATTTGTAATAAAAAGTGAAAAAGAATAACATCTCACCTTTAAGGTCCCCAGATGTTCCATAATTAAAAATCAATATCATAAAAAAACAGTTAAAAATATTGGCTATGTGGCCATTGGCAGACATTCTATAAAATACCTGGTCAGCTCTCTGAGCACTGATGACTGTCAATACAAAACAAAGACAAAGAAAAAAATTCAGAGCATGGAGGAGACATGAACTTGAATGCAGTTTTGAATTCTGGATGAGATGCTGCAACAAAGGAGGAGCATGAGTCTAAAACTGAAGAAACCTGAATAATGAGACGATGAGTTCCCACAATGTAATGGCCTTGACTCTTGATTTTTGGTTGCCTGTGTGTTCAGTTGGGCAAGCAATGTGTTAGACAATAGTTAACTAGTACCAAATTGATAGTTACCACTGATTCAATGTTTAAAATCTATGTAAAAGTTCTTTCCTGATTTGTTGATTCTGTAAAAATAATTTGAACATATATGGTATTAAGTATGAAATTAAATGGTATAATACTCTAAGCCAGTTGTTTTCAACCTTCCTGATGTTGCAACATTTTAATATAGTTCCTCATAAGTGATGACCACTAATCATAAAATTACTTTTGGTGCTATTTCACAACTATAACTTTGTTATTGTTGTGAATTGTAATGTAAACATCTGTGTTTTCTGATGATCTTAGGCGAACCTTGTAAAAGGGTCATTTAACACCCAAAGGGGTCAAAACCAACAGTTGAGAACCACTGTTCTAAGTTATGAAGTAATTGTGATGGTATTTTTTCTGTAGCATATGTAACCGAACAGTTATTAAAAATGACAAACATAAAATGAACAACTAAATGTAGAAATAGAGCACTTATCAAATGTCAAGTCCACGGTTATTAGTAGAACAAATTTAAAAGCGAAATAAACACTTTTTTCTTTTAGATTCATCTGTACTCATTCACAAATGAGATGAAAACAGGGCACAGTCAGTCTTGGAAACGAAGCTTGGAATCTCCTTATTCTTTTCAATTAGCTCTCATCAATTAAATTCATGTTACTCTGGGGATGTAAAATAAAAAGAATATATGCTAGTCAGTTAACCTTCCTAGTCCAACTCTTCCTATTATTTCTTATAATGAAAAAAATAAAATTAAAGTACAAATTATATGTTCATAAACAGAAAAAAGTAAATATTAAAACTTTCAAAAAAAATCTTATAGCATTTAAAGGTGGTGCAGATTCATATGACTTCAGAGGAACTTTTGTTTTGAATGAAAAGCATATATTCCAGAAAAGTCCTTAAAGATAAATATATGTGTGTATATAATAAGTCATCCCAACAGAGCAAATCTGAGCATAGAAATATAATAAGTTCTAGAAGGGGAGACACTCAGTTACCCTTGAGGAAATATAGAATTAATTCCAAAAACATTTTGAGAGAGCTCACTTTTGAATGTTATATTTCTATTTTTAATAAAGATAGGTATAAAATTATTAAACTGTTTATATCTTAATATTTGAAAAGTGTTTTCTTGTGAATGTGCAGCTAGTAATGCAATGAATACAGTATTTATTATTGTGTACTTTCATTCTATTTTTTCTGGATAATAATAATTAATATATAATTAAGGGATGCACAATAAAATTTTGCTTATACTGATAATAATGTAGGTGATCAAAAGAACCATATTAGCTTATATTGCATATCTGTTTTGATTAAAAACCTTATACTCTAAATATTAATGAGCTGCAGGAAAAAGGCCATTTTTATTTAAAGTAAGAGGTTTTTATTTATTTTAATTTAAAAGAAAAATCTGGTTTTCTGTCAATCACATTCTGTTAAAATATTTTCAATTTGATCCATTTACTTTTAAAAGTCTGTCCAAATGACTTACGTTTTTACAGTCATTTCCAATAGTATATTTTTATGGAACTTTAGCAAATTACATGGATATAAAATTTATATGCATTTTAAAGTAATTCTGCCACTCTTAGTTTACATAATTAAATATTTTCTACATGAGATAATAACTTGATAATGTGAATTTTTGTTTTTTTATTCTGGTAGACAATATGATGTTATGTAGTATTTCTAATAATGAATCTGGAAATGGGATTAAAATTGCAAATTCTCAAACTGTCCCCTTAGTATTTTAAAGCACTTTATTTGAAGACACTTCCTTGCATTAGAGATAAATTTTTAATGTGTTGGAAAAGCTCTTATATCTTTAAGAGTAGCGAACCCCAAAATAGCATGAGCTTATGGTCTCTCCCAAGTACGCTGGGGGAAGAATAGAACATCTGTATCTTATGTGCTATTAAAGTAGGCTCCTTTTTCCATTCAAGATTCTTTCTAATATTAAATAAATTATGAATGTACATGCAGTATATGAGTTATCTATCATCACTGTAGAATCTTGTCAATATAGCTCACTAAGGAAAGCAAGTGATAAATACACGAAGACTAAGAGAAGACACATATAAAATACATACAAAACACTTCATGCTTTAGATTTTGATTTACTGACAGTTAAGAAGTATTGATGCTAGCCAAGAATGAATGTACACTCTTAGTTAAAACATCTTTTGAAATTAAAAGCAGAATGACAAAGACTAATAGACAATAGACAGAAGACATTACTTTTGAAATCTGAGCTAACTTATAGTTATCTTGATAATTTTAGTAAGGGGCACTGAATCAATAGCTCAATGATTTCAGCTTTTTGGAGACTGTACAATTTTATCTTACATGATCTGTAAAATGCCCAGTGGCAACAACTTATAATATAAATGCATGACTGTGAAGAGCTTGGGTAGAAAATCTACTAAAATGATAAACAACTATTAGTTTGTATATGTTTGTTACGTGATTTAGAAGTAAACTTCTAGATGGATTCTCGGAAGTTATTCATCACAGTATGCATGGACATCCATCAGTGCGTCAGATGCTTGCCTTCCCTGATATCAGAGGTGTTCAGGAATGTTAGACACACTTTTATTTGGGATTTTAAGATGATGACTGGTTATTCTTGAAGCATCAGCATATACTTGTACTGCTATAAATGTAGTTTACAATTATAATTTGAGCATTACTTATATGCATGTTCCCAGATTCTGAATATATTTCTCCTATACTATTTTTATAGAGATTTTGCTTTCACATTTCAAATCTCTCATCTTGACCACACTGACCACATACTCACCTGAAGCAATTATTGATATATGTAATTAATTTAGTTTTGTGTTTATTTTTTATTTATGAAATGTTTGTTATTATAAAGTAATATTAATTACTCCTTAAATATTAAAAAGTAGAATAAGAGAAACAGGTATAGCTTACTCAAAGAATGCTTGTCTACAATGAACAAATTCATGATTCCTAACTTCTAAATTCTGAAAATCAAATAAGCAACATGTGATACTTAAATATTTATATTGGGAGTGTATTTTAAGTATAATTTTTCAAACTAAAATGTAATTATTTTTACTTCTACTTTTTCAAATAATAAACGATAAGCATTTATTTCCAAATTTTGTAATAATTTATAGGAAGAAACATTGATCTTGATGACAAGCTTATCTTCTTACAAATATTTCCTATTCATATACACAGATTCTTTTCACAGCAGTCAAGAACTGTTATAGAAATCTCAACTGTTCAAATTGCAGAAAATATCTGGTAATGGGGTGCCCACCCTCACTTGACACATCTCAATAAAATCCAATCACGCAAGGCTCAGAGTTCATCACAGAAGAAGGGGTAGAAAGATCTTAAGAACCAGGGGACCAGGACTTCTTGTGCTGTAGTGTATATTCTATACATGACAGAGAAGCTGTACCTCTCTCTCCCTTCCTCCCCTCCCCTCTGTGTGTGTGTGTGTGTGTGTGTGTGTGTGTGTGTGTGTCTGTACAGTTATGTGTGTGTGTGTCTGTGTATGTTAGCATTCTGGTCTCTCACCTAAATGTTCTCCCCTCCCAGACCATCTACTCACTCCATCACTTTGTCACCTCTATTCTCTCCTATAGAAATTTACAGACCACCATCTACCACGACCACACACTGTCTCCTGTCCACTGTCTGTCAACATCGGAGACCATGTCCTCCTATCCCCTCCAGACCATCAGCCCTCACCCTTCTCCCCTAAATGGCAGGGCCCTTTTAAGGTAATTCTCACGACCCCAACAGCTGCTAAACTCGAGGGACTCTCTCATTTGGTCCACCTGTCTCCTCTCAAGTCTTTCATTCCTCCACCTAAAAATGACACTTCTTCAGACAGGTTGACCCTAACAGGACTGTGCTCTGTTAAGCTCTAGAAGACACTGAGACCACCTATCTTGTCTCCAATCCCAGAGAATCAGACTCCACTCTGGCAGCTGTGCTTGACCTCACTGGATTAGTCATGGGTTTCTCGTCCTCCCCCTGCTGTTTGTTTCCATCCAGGATAGCCCTTACATCTGGAGATTCGAGGTTCAAGAAGCACACACAGATAACAGTCTTTCTAAATAGATCCAGGAAACTGCTCCATAGCCAGATGCCAGGAACAGATCCAAATTGCTGTCATCCCTGTATACGTTATCCCATCTAAATATTATGATCTCTATACTTTCTTTCTCTTTAACCAGACAAAAGAGTATTGTAGAAAATGGTCAGACAAATATGGGGACTGCCCATATTGGTCTTGTCAGATACATATGCTAGGATCACAGACCAATCACTTTTCTTTCAACACCGCAAGACACTCTTTCTCTACATACAAGACCCATGGAATCCCAGGTGGGAGACAGGAGTTGTTGGCAAGCTCTACCGCAAAAATCAACTTGGGTCCCCAGTAAGTACTATCCGCATCCAGAGAAAATATGTCTCAATTACCCAACCTCTAGATATTGGGAAAGCAGGAGAAGTAAGCAAACACTCCTCCAAGGTCCTTTCTTCTTTGACATCACCCCTCATAAATGGCATTAACTTGTCATTTCGCCTTTTGCTTCAGACCTTGACCTCAGTGTACCAACTACTTAATGTCATCAGACCTGGTCGCTTTAAACATTGCTGGCTATGCGTATCCCCTGGAACTACTCACAAGTGCCATTTACAGCCTCTCTGGTGATACTGCCAAGTAACCTTACCTCACCATTTGTCAGCTGCCCTGACTCCAATGTTGCCATGACTCCATACCTTTCCTCAATCCCTCTCTTTGGCACGGCAAACTGTTTTAAGACCTCTGGGACATGTTCTGTAAGGAACGCTAAGCTCCCTAGACTGCAATAGAACCACAACCCTTGATATATCATCTCTGCCGCAATACCCTGCACTCCAAAACACGTCAATTCTTTGTGGCACTCAGGAGTTTGCACGTTAGCACTCCTTTCCCCTGAACTAGGAGTAATCCAGGGAAACGAGCCCCTGTCAATCCAAGCTGTATATGTGATAGCTGCCCAACGTAAGAGGGCAGAGCAGGTTGCTCCACTCTTGGATGCTGCAGGAATAGCCATAGGTGCTGGTACTGGAATTGCAGGGATAACGACTTCCATGACTCAATATGGTAAATTCACTTTCAAGTTTAAAAGCGATATTCAAAAAATGTCCGAAACAGTGCTTACTATCCAGAAACAGATAGATTGTTTGGCAGCTGTGGTGCTTCAGAAGTGACTAGATGTCCTGACAGCTAAAGAAGGTGGTCTTTGCCTGTTCCTTCAAGAAGAATGCTGTTTCTACATCAACCAATCCGGGGTAGTGAAAAATAAAATCCAGGAGCTACAATCAGACATTCAGAATTTCAGGGAACGTGAGTGAGACCTCCAGTTCTGGGATTTTTCGAAAGCCCTATATGGAAGTGGATACTCCCTTTTGTAATGCCTTTCCTAGTAATCTTCCTGGTGTTATTTGCTCTCTGCCTCATTAATCTTGTTTCTACATTCTTTCAACAATAAATGCAAAAAAAAATCTAACCAAATTATTAAACAGTTCCTTATACAGGATTACCTGCTGCTGTCCACAGGGGAGCCTGATGTGAACATCTACCTAGTGGACCTGAGGGTGAAAGTCAGCTACACCCCAAAATTGACAATGCCCCTAGACAGCAGGAAGCACGTGTCTAAGAGACAGGACATCCCTATTCCATTTTCACCATCGGCTTCCCCCTCCCCTATTTTTCCCTTCTCTTTATAATAAGAAAAAGGGATGTATGTTGGTATCCAGTACCAGCTTGGCAAACCAGCTCCAAACTCAGAAATGTCACACATAGGTGACATCCATTGCTATGACAACCCTGCAGACCTTCTTGGAGCCCACTCCTCACACTCCTGGGAACCACCTAAGTCACAGCCTAGATAAAAAGTGAACCTTTTCCCACCTTCTACCCATTTTTCCCTTGTCTTTTCTCTCTCTCTCCCCTTTGTCCCTGTTCCTTTCTAATAAAACCTCTACCATTTGGAACTGCTTTGGCCTGGTGTGATCTATCTGGACTCCAGCCGCCATCCCAAACAGTGTACGAATGTGTATATAAACATAAATATAAAGGTATGCAAAAACAACTTATAAAAACAGAGGCCACGAGTTTGAACTAAGGATCAAGAAGGGATATATGAGGAGGTTTGAAGGGAGGAAACAGAATGAGGAAATGAAATAATCATAATCTAAAAATTTTAAAGGAATAATCAATAAATGGAGTGCAATTGAGCTACTTAGATGACTGTCTAGTTCTATAAAAGCCCACTGAAAGATGCCCTAGACTCTAGGGTCTACAGATTTAAGAAAATGTAAAATGTCTGACAATTTTGAATCCAATTATTCATTTTTTTTTTTTTAAAAAGACATATAGCCAAAGTGCTAACTCTAAAATCACTTTGGAGATGGCCTGAAACTCAGGGATAAATATAACCCATTTTCTATGAAAATCTAGATATCTAGTCTGAGGGCTGTTCACTTAAAACATTTACTGTCTGGATTGGAGGAGCTTTGTCTCCACCTTAAAATATAAAGGCCTTTAGATGCAGCCTTTAGACAGGGGTTCTCTTTTAGGGGAGGTAAGAAACCAGTGCTCCCTACTGGCTTTTCTTCCTGCAGAATCAAGGGCATTTGTATAACCTCTCTTCTCAATGCCGCTATTCTTGGCTGCTGTTCTAGTTTTTTGTTTTGTTTTGTTTTGTTTTGGTGTTTTTACCCCCTCTACCTCTCTCTATTCCACAGCCATGAGCAGTAATCATAAATTCATTTTGGCATCATATCAAGAATTAAAGCCCTTAAATACTTCTGGATTTTCTCACCTGCATTGAGAACACTGCCAAGGAAATCTCTAGCATTTAGCCAAAAAAAAAAAAGGAAAGAAAGAAAGAGAGACAGAGAGAGAGAGAGAGAGAGAGAGAGAGAGAGAGAGAGAGAGAGAGAGAAGACAACAAGAAAACTTACAGAGTCAACTAACTTGGGCCCATAGATCTCATGGAGATTGAATCACCAACCAAAGAGCTTGCATGGCACTGGCCTCTGCACATAACAGTTGGGTAGCTTGGTCGTCATATGGGACTCCTAACAGCAGAAGTAGGGGCTGTCTCTGACTCTGTTATCTGTCTCTGGGACCCTTTTTCCTTACTGGGCTGTTTTGTCTAGCAATAGAAGAAGATGTGCCTAGTTTTACTGCAACTTGGTACGCCAAGGCTAGTTGATATTCATGGGAGGCCTCCCCTATTCTAAATGGAAGAGGAGAGGATGAGGGACCAGGAAGAGAAGGTGTGGGGGAAAAGTTGAGAGAAAAAAAAAACTGTGGTTAAATAATGTTTTTTAAAAAGGAAAAAAAAATGGTCACTTTTCTTTGAGATGTTTACCCTAAACTATGGCCAATTTCTATTTCCTGTCCTCATCAATTCACCATTTCCTTCACTGAAGATATAACTCTAAACTATTATTACTCATTTGGGGCAATGAAAGTATTAGGTGTGACATTGGGGTACCCCTCCATTGAGCCTGTCTATAAGACCTCAAATGGGCATTAAATGTGTTATTTGTACCACTGCCAGGAATGGAGGGGAAAGGAAATCTTCGATTTTCACTTGGGAATAGACAAATAGGGAAAATCAAAGTCAAGATTTAATAACATTACAAACCCAAGGCAGAGACCCTGAAGAAGCCAGGACAGAGGATATGTTTGTTTAATGTTTAAATCAATGTCTATTAGAATCTTTTGATTGGCTTACAAAAGCATCCATCTCCTGGGCTCCTTCTCATGTTTTACTTTTGCCTTTCAAACACATATCAAAGAGTAATGAACCCAGGATCTGCCCTCAGAAATTTTGAGAGCAGTTGGAGTGATTAGAGTCATACTATGAGTTCCATCCCAGATGAATTCTGGAGAGAGACAGAGATAGACGTAGGGGTAGCGGGAGAGAGAAAGAGGCAGAGAGCGAGAGAGCGAGAGAGTGAGAGAGAAAGAAGAAATTTATTCACAATTAAAATTATAGCACATCTTTCTCTCTTGGTTGTAGATATATGGTTGCAATATTGAAACTGAGTTAAGATTATTATAGTTTATATCAGGGCAGTTTTTTTATCACAAAGAAAATCATATAATTGTCTAAATAACATTGCATATGTCTGTGCATACTAAGGAAAGTGCAATTCACTATATTGTTTAAAAAATGGCAGTCATTTGATTCTTTGGTCGAACTTTCCTGCTGAGTACTTAAAAGCGTGTGTTCACCACAAATAACCATGTTTTTAAAAAACATGTGTGTGTGTGTGTGTGTGTGTGTTTTCATGCACGTGCTTGCATGATTTTAGATGCACTATATGTGTGCAAATGCCTGTAGATGTCAACAGAGATTGTCAGGTACTAAGAAGTAGAAGTATAGATAGTTGTGAGCACCATGTAAGTGCCAGTGATTGAATCTGGAAGAGAAGTAAGCATTATTTGTCACTGAGCTAACTCATCTCCAATCACTTTCTTTTTTATTATCAAGACCAACTGGAGATCTGGTGCTCAGGGGTCATTTAGTCATGAATAAGACTTCTGGATCCTTGATTCTCTCTTTTACTAGTTGTCCCATCTTTACAGAATAAGTCAATGATCTTTTTTAACCAATGGATTATCTTGAAAGCACTGAGGAAAATTTGCCTCTGCGTTTATTCTTTTCATTACAGAAATGGGTACAGCTTAGAGTCCACGTGTTGGAGAGCTGATAGACCCTCTGGACAGAAGAAGGTTTAATGATCTACAGGATACGTCGAAAGGGAACCATAATTTCCTGAGACTTAATTGACCTTGGACTGCAAGGGACAAGATATTATCCCTTTCAATCACGTTAGCAACCTTAGTGCAGTCTCCAAACTTTATTATGCTCACAGAAGGTAAACCATACCAATCTTTTCCTTTATATTACTATGTCATATCTAAATACGGTATGGAAAGAAGTCAAACTTTTATTTTTTGTTTTAATATTTTATTTTTGGGAGTTGCAGCAAACCTTCATTGATGGTATTCAATAGAGTAGGGAGGGCTCCCTATGCCCTTCCAGTTGTTATGAGGGTCTATGAGGGAAGGAGATGATGAGTCTTTTGGCTCAACCCTTCAAGTGGGCCACATCCTTTTCCACTTTGATGAAGATGCCACTCGACTCCATGACATACTCAGCATCACTCCGTTTGATGTTAGCGGGATCCTGCTCCTGGAAGATGGTGATGGGCTTCCTGATGGTGACAAGCTTCCCATTCTCAGCCTTGACTATGCCATTGAATTTGCCATGGGTGGAGTCATACTGGAACATGTAGACCATGTAGTTGAGGTCAATGAAGGGGTCGTTGATGACAACATCTCCACTTTGCCAGATGCAGAGCAGAAGGCAGCCCTAGTAACCAGGCGCCCAATAATGCCAAATCCATTCACACCGACCTTCACACCATCTTGTCTAGTGGATGAGTCTGGCACTGCAAAAGATACAGCTGTCTCTGGAACAGGGTCGGGGAGAGAGCCAAAGTCAAACATTTAAATAAACATTAACTAAGTATGCATGTTGTTTCCATAAGCTGAGTGGGTCCATATCCTGGTTAAGGGAGTGATCACCCTCAAGAAGGTGATACCACACCTATGAAGTGAGGTTCACTTTAAACCAAGGTAGGTGGAATACCTTCAATGAGGTAATGTACTTTTCTTTTCCAGAAATACTTTTCCTTTGCATAGTCTCTTCAAGATATTGTGGCTGCTTTTTTGACTTTGGCTGTAACTTTCTTTTTCTTCCTCCCTGCCTCTTTCTTTTGGATGCTGGTAACATCCAAGACAGTCCTTTTCTTGTATGTTGGTCTTCCCTATTCTTTCTCTAAAGCTCCCCACTCTGCCTCCCATTTAACTGCCTGCTACCATTTGCCTAACTGCCGTGCCAGTTTAACAGAAAAATGGTATACCCCTGCTCATATTTTACTCTGTTTTCTTTCTGTGGGCAGTTGTACAGATTACAGCTTTCCTGCTCTGTTTGTTTGTGGGGTTTTTTTTGTCTGTTTTGTCATAAAACTACAGTAAAATTGTCCTCAAGTTCCCAAATAAAAAAACAGACATTTAGTAGCAGTTACGAACAATAAATGTCTTTTTAAATCTTTTACTTTGGTTTTACTTATAATTCATAAATACTCAATGAGTTTTCTTGCTAGTATTTCCAAGATATCTTGATAATCATTCCCAGAAGTTTATATTATGGCAAAAAATAGCAATATTAGAGGAAGAAAAAAACATGATACATATCCAATTGTACAATATTATTCCTAGGGAGGAACATACCTATTATCATATGCTTTCCCTCTGCATATAATTAAAAGTAACTGGTAAAAAAAAATACCCCCAATTTAATCAGGCAAAATCAAATGAGAATGTAATAATTGGTTTTGTACCTCACTCAAAAATATCATCATGTAGGTAGTTTGAAAAATGAGTGACTGGCTTTGTCATACTATGACTGTGATTGTGCAAAAGAGGGGCCAACAGAGGGATAAATAAGAACAAAGTTAGCACATTAAGTTTGAGAAGTAGATTTTCAAACCATGAAGCCAACATGTGTGAATCAGAAACTTGACAGAACTCTTTTTGACTACACTTTATTTGGTTTTTCAAGACAGGGTTTCTCTGTGTGACCCTGGCTGTCCTGGAATTCATTCTATAGACCAAGCTGGCCCCTAACTCGGTGATCCACCTGCTTTGGTTTTCAGTGTGTTGGGATTAAAGGCCTGCACCATCACTGCCAGGCTTCTCATTTGGAATGAATCAATTTACTGATTCATTCTATATCATTCAAAACTGACAAACCTTTATTCATTACTTAAAACTTTCAAAAGATAGAAATCCTATTCTTTCTCCCTATCATTTATTTGATGTTTGGTGTTAACTAATTTATAATTATTCTGTATTTAAATGAATTATTTTTTACTTAAAATTCAATGAGTTTTAAATGCAGATCATTCACTAACTGCTTCTTGTATCATAGACTTTCCCCCAAAGGGTTTTTTTTTTTTTAAATATTTTTTGATGCATGGGACAATAACAGTAGATACAATATACTTCTAACTTACATTGAACTCTTGTTCTACTGGATAATAGGCCATTTTTAAGTTAACCACTTACAACATAGATTGGAAAACTTCATAAAGGGTAATGATCTTGTTTTATTTATTTTCACACACACACATATAACTCATGTACACAAGAATAATATTAAACCAAATTATTAGCTGTTTTTAAATATTCAATCATGTCAATATTTTAATCCAATATTTTAATCATTAACAATTTGTTGTTTTTTATATGTTCAATACTCTGAAAGTCATATTAGATATAAATTATGTGAAGCTTTTCTGTTTTCCAGATTTTAATAAATTATGATGCATTGTACCTTCGTCTATGTCATTAAAAATCACTAAATAAAATGGTGACCAGGAAGAGGCACTGTCTCCTGCTCAGTTACTAAATTGTCATGGTTAGTTAATGCTAAATAACAAACAGTCCATGCTGTCCCAGTTCAAAAGTATTGATCACAACATTTTGATTATGTTTTTATAAAGAAAAGAAATGTCACAAAGTGCTTGGACATCTGTTTTGCTGAAATGCAACTTTATACACCTTATATCATTTCTTAGATCTATAAGGTCAAGTATCACAAGTAAAAGGAGAAAGAGGCTCGGCTTATGTCTCAGTCTCACAGTGCTTGGCTAGTACATAAAAGGTCAGTGCCTCACACTTATTATGAGTGAACAAAATCAAAATCCTCAGCTATAGAAACATTTTATTCCCTTCTCCCAGAGACAAGTGCTATATTGCTGACTTGACCTCTGGAACTTACCTTTAGGATTTTGACAAAGAGACAGAGGAGAAAAACATCTTCCTTTACTAATTCTTCTGATGTAGTTCTGAAACATTCCTGAATGTTACTACTACTACTACTGATGATGATGATGATGATGATGATGATGATGATGATGATGATGATGATGATGATGATAAAGATATCTTTAAATTATTACTAGAGCCAGAAGTTTCTACCCCATCATGGATAATGAAGTAATATTTGTTTTGCTGCTTGTGAAAGACGTGCTTTCAAATTTCCTTCTATTTGAAAAGAGTAGCATTTATTTCTGCAGCATCAACTCATTTGCTGCATCTAAAAATAAAACAGCCTTTTCTCTCTTGTGTTACTCATGGAGTATGTGCAACTTTAGTCTCCAAGTTCCACCATAATGAAGACATTGCGGAAGCCTTAGCCCATTGCACTGAACTCCAAGTAACAGTGAGGTAATGAACTCACTAAGGGTTTTACTTCTCTGCTTTTGGAAAATACAGAAAATGTATCTAAAAAGAGCATCAAAATGAATTGCTTCAATGAATGGGTAATAAGAAGCAGAGATGGACTGGGTTAGAGCTTGCTTAGCATGTAATTAACATTTCTAGGCCACTAGAACTAGCACTAGGAACTGAGTGGAGGTGTTATGAGTGTGTCACTCTTCAGCTAAATAAAAACAATGGATGAAAGCATAATAATCAAATTTCAAAAAGACAAAGAAGTAAAGCATACTACTCTAGACTCAGAGGACACTATTCTCATCTTGGTTGTATCACTCAAACAAAAACCACAACATTATGTAAGGTTTGGGTCACATCAATCTTTAAGATGATACCTGAAAGTGTATATTCACAAAATGTACCCTTCTTGTCATTTCTACAATTCAGTCATTTTAAGTTCTGTCTCCGTCACATTTACATTTTTGGTATGTTGGTTGATTTCTCTGATTTTTTTAATAATAAAAAGTTGTTAAGTATCATGAATACAAACACATCCTGTTCCCTACCTTTTTTTTTTTTCACCTGTATGTGACCAAGGCATATTTGAACTGCTAAACTTAATCTTTGGTATTTAACACACCGCATACTTACAATGACTAATCTTTATCAATCACCAAAGGTGGTTGTGGTAACTTTGAAACAGTGGTTGATAGTGCAGCTATTTCATCCAATTGCAACAAAAGAATTTAGCAAATGTTTGAAGTGTATGTGATTATATTATTTGATAATTATACATTTTTCTAAGATAAGGTTAAATAGAAATCAAAACGAGTCAACATTAGCTCATGAATGGAGTGATTATCCATAATCAGCCAACTTTGAAGCTTTCTGCATGGGCAGGGGGGAGCAATCAGCTCTGCTTTTCTGTCATTATCAGTAGAGTTGCTTTTGAAATTGGTGCTGTTTGCATAGCTGAAGATAGAGGGGAAAGCTTGTTTTCCTACTAACATTTCATCGACTGCTTGTTCTTCACTGATAGTTTCTGACACTTTATCTCCCTGGCAGCTGGACTTTCTATCTGGCCAATGTTGAGTGATTTCATTAAAATCTAATTGATTTTGCAATAGAAAGGCTCGATGCTAGCATGTGTCTCATAAATTATACTTGTGTCTTCTCTCCCTTGATGGTGTCAGAATAATTAATTCTGTGTTTAAATGGCAGCATGCAAAGATGGCAAAAACCACTTGCAATATGGCATTTGTTTCTTATCTAAAGAAAAGATATTTCTTATTTCATTCCTTGCCAAAATTTACCTTACACAAGTTGATTATTACAAGACCTTATGAAGGCTTATGTAATAACCTTCAGGACTTAAGTGATGGCTTTTCAAAATGATGCCTTTCCAAAATGAAAGGCAATATTACATCATGCCACTCAAACAGACATATGAACAATTTTATGAGTCTTAGCTTAGTTAATGCCCCCCAGGTGGACCATGAAGTTTGTGTCTATGTAGCTGATACTTAACTTTGAATATTCTTTCCTATGTGTGCATATGTGTATTTATTTGGCATCCCTGAACTTCTGCATGGCATCCTTCTAGCCTCTAGACAAGATTTTTGGTTCTCTTCTTTATGAAAAGAAATGTTTTTAAAGTCAAAATTACAACTCAATATATGTAGTAGTTCTTTTTAAAATCAAAATTGAACTCAATATACCTACTTCCCAATTATAAGAAAAAAATACAGCATGTTTGAAACCCTAAGACTTAATGAGCTAAAGAAATTCCTAAGTGAAATCCACTGGCCTATTATTGTGTTGTCCATGGGATTTAATAACCATGTAGAAAGCATTGTTCAGAAAACTAGAGGGTGTCCCGTTCAGGTGAAATCTGAAAGGTACCAACAAGGCAAGATGGGGACCTCCTCTCCCTATTCACATTTAATCTTTTCTTTCATGAACACTAAATCATAGCTTCGAGTTGATTAAATTAAAAATTCAATTAAATACATATTTTTAAGTGTACACACTTGCTTTGAATGGAAAAGCATCTTTTGAAAGACAATCAGTTTTCAGAAGTAATAGTTGGTTTGCATGGCAGTTGCTATTTTCTATAAGTTATTTAGCATGTTTTTAAATTGGAAAATTTAATACGCACTCCAGAGATCAAAGGACCAATAGCTAAAAGCTAAATAGAAATATCTTCATGCAATTTTCTATTATTCTGTTACATTGAGGATGAAAGACTATCAAGAATACTGCGGCCAAAGAAAATAATCCTTTTATCATTTTAAATTTTTTAAAAATTTTTCTCTGCATTAATCATTCTGTAATGCATGGCTCTTTATTTTTAATCCAAGGAAAAATGAAAAGTAATTCCAAGATTTTTTTTTTATTTTTAAAAAATGTGCTGCACTTCTAATACTAAAAATGTTGTTGAAACTATTACCTTTAATTGAAGCAACATGAAAAGTGGGCACATGTATACACACATCTAATCATATATTATAGAAATCATTTATGTGGTCCTAAATCATTCTATTAATATGTTAGATATAGAAAACTTTTAATGTTATGTAATTAGAAGACTGTATGGGGCCTTTATGCTACAGATGCAAATTAAACATGGTGATATCCACAGTAAAATGCAAAATGAAGCTAAAGCAAATATATTTTAGAATTTAGTTATGAAATATTTTCTCATAGCTATAAATATATATAATATGTTAAAGATTCAAAATAAAGGAGTATACAAAAAGAAGGCTGAAATGCATTCCCCAGTCAGTCATTCCCAGAAAGGAAACTCTAGAAACCCCTCTCTTTGATTTAAATTATTGTAAAGTCTAGGTTAGACATATTACAGACTGAGTCAGGAGGTGTTATAAAATTATAACTGAAACTGGAACAAAGAACTTTCTCTTATATTTTAATTCTTGGTGATTAGTGTTTTTAGAGGTCAGTGAATACTTATTAATTTTATTTTTGTTGATTAGTATGTGATTTCTATAAGATACTGCCAAAGCAGACCTAAAAGTAAAAGATTCATGAATTAAACATTTTAAGGCTCTTGCTGACTGTACCATCTTCATCACATTATACTTAAGATGTAGTTAGGAGATCAAAGAATGTTTCTATATTTATCTTACTTCTTAAGATTCTTTGTGAATTCCGGATCAGCTGGGAAAAGGGATTCTCTCCTGAATCTTAGATGCATTAGAATACATATCTTATGGATTCATTTTCAATAGTTTCAGATACAACGTGGGCAAATCATACAAAGAAACTGAAGCAGAGTCTATACAGTCTACAAATTAACTTTTATTTTTCAGTATTAAGCATTGTAAAAAAAAAGATGATTTTTTAAAGGTTTCTCAGTTCATACCAAGAAAATAAAAATACAGTTTCAACTAAAAATATAGGAGGCCAAGAATTATTTCCTAGTCATGGATCATTTGAAAAAAGGATGACAGATTTTAATTATATATACTTTTAAATTATAAACCTGATGATTGATGCAGTACAGACTTTCTGAAAACTAGCTACAAAAATATGATTAAAAATTCTATATTTTGTTCTAGAAAAATGGCCCAAGATTTAAGAGTGAACATACAAAATGCAACTAGGTGTAATTACAACTTGATTTTATTTAACTTCCATACATTTTATCTAGCGTATACTAACAATATTTGCTGATAAGTATGCATGGCAGGTATTTCTGAGCCTTTATTATATGTGAATAATCTTTTTGATAAATAATAAATTTATTATTTGGTGACTAGAGTAAATTCATATGAGAAGAAATCATATATATATACATATATACATATATATATATATATATATATATATATATTAAGCATCATATAAAAATAGAATGTATATTTTTGAACATATAAACAAACTATTTTTGTGTCCATAAGAAAATGGACACAGGGTATGGATTTAAAGTTTAGAGTTTATTCTTAATGAACAATGCAGTGTTTTTATGTCACATATCAGATTTGTGTAGTGATCAATTTTAATCTGTGCTAAACAATTTCATAGATCTTAAAATGCATTAGAGGTTGTTAAATACTATTTTTTCATATTTATATTTGACGAGGAATTTCTGTAATACGTAAGCAAAGTATTTTAGGATGAGTTTCTTTGGAGAACCTAATCTTCATCACACAAGTTGAATGTGGCTACTTGTCAGGGAAGAGTGAGATAATAAGTTAAAATTCTTCTTTAGTCTCCTGTCCTTACAAGAAGTATTTCCAGACTGTTCCCAAATTTTGAAAACCATTAAATGGATAATTTCTTCTAGTTTTGATTTGTAAATCCAGGACCACCAACAACATAGTGTATTGGGCAGATGAAATGGCTCAGTACTTAAGAACTGCTCTTCTAGAGGATGTAGTTTTAACACACAACACCCTCACACCTGCCTGTAACTCAGTTCACGAGATCTGATACTTTCTTTTTTGACACAGACATCATCTATGCTATATAGAGTCCAGGGACTCACCTAGACTCACATATATACATATGCATATTTTTAAAAATTGATTTTAAGTGAGGATACTCTGTAAGGGATATTTTCAGAATTGGTCTTTAAAAAAACAAAACAAACAAAAAACAACCCCAGGACATGTATAAGATCATAGCACCTTCTTGGCTCCGCCCTTCTGTGACACGCAGGTAACATTTGTATACCTAGTCACTCTTAGGGAATGCTGTATAAATACCACACTCCACTGAATTAAACAGCACTTACTCCATCAGTTCAATGCCTAGTTTTATTTGTCTGGTTGCTTTATCTTCACAGTACAGAACATATACTCAGCTTTCGCTGATATCCATATTATTCCTGGAGTTGGAGAGATAGCTCAGCAGTTAAAAGCACTGACTGCTCTTCCAGAGCACCCAGTTCCCAGCACCCACATGGCAGCTCATAACTGTCTGTAACTCCAGTTCTAGGGGATCTGATGCCCTCACAGAGATATACATATGTACTGGCAAAACACAAATGCACATAGAATAAGAATAAATAAATCACTTAAAAATGATTAGTCTGTATCAAAACATGAATGCTGGTAAATTGCAATATACCCATAGGTGCAATATACCCATCATTGTGTTATATATTTCTGTGTGTTTGCTCAAGTATCAATATCATACCCATTATCTTTCCTATCAACCAATTTTGCTCCCCTGAATGTCCCTTAGGTAGAAACTTCCATCCCCAGAGCCTAGCACCTGCCAACCATTTTATTTTCTGTATTGTCTCCCATTTCTAGTGAATCATATAGTCGTTCTTTTAGACTGGCGTGTGGTAATTAACACAATGTGTTAAAAGTCCCACATCTTTGGTAATTTGATAGTTTTTCTATTTTTGCAGACAGACCACAATGTGTTTATCCAATCACGTGAGAGAGAACATGTTAGCTGCTTCTGCTTTTCCATGAAGCTGTCGTGTTGGGGGCCGACTTTTAGCAGAAAGCGGCTATCAGCTTTGCAGCCATCTTGAGCCATATACCCTGACATGAGATTTGGATTACAATAGCCTACAACAGCTGAGCACACTCCGATAATCTTGGTTTAGATACCTTGAGATTAAAGGTGTGTGACTTAAGAGTATGACTTAGAAGTATAGAGATCAGAGTTAGAGACAAGACCTAAGGGCATGATTAAAGGTGTAACTTAGAGGCGTGGCTTAGAAGTGAGACATATAAAAGGCAGAGACAGAACAGATCAGACTATAGAGGGAGAATCAGACAGGAGACACTTAGAGGAAGAGAGACTAAAGAATAAACGGGATTGAATCACACCCTGTCTGGTCTCCATTCTTTGAGTCTGCCCTCACCCTCGCTCTTGCTGAACCCCGACCCCCAGACCAGAGCAGCAGCTTGGGCCGGGATACAGTGGCGGCTAAGCGTGGAGTAGAGAGGGCCTCAACATTTTGCCTGGGCTGCAACATTTATTTTGGCCGCCCCAACATGGGGCTAGTGTGGACCCCCAACACTGTCACAGTCATTTATGGAGAGGCTTTGCTGAGTGGGCAGCTGTCACCACTTTATAGTATATGGGTAGGAATACAAAACCAGATACTGTGGTAAGACTACGTGTTACTATATAACTATCAAACAGTTTTTAAAATGGCCGTACCGATATGCATTCCTCTTCTTTTAGCAGTAAATGAAGGCTTCTATACCTTCAAGGTCTGAATATATTCTTGATGTTAATGTTCCATATTTTAGCGACTTTTACAGGCACACAGTGGTATCTTCTGTATTATTTTGAATTTTTCCAATGATATATGATTCTCTCATGTTTATTGATACCTTTTTGTCTTTGTTGTCAGTGTATCTGTTTAGAAACCTAAAAAATAAAATTCCATGACATAAAGAAATTGATAAATTTGGTTTCATTAAAATTTTTTTCTTCCTCAATGAAAGACAATTATACTAACATAGCTGGAAAAAATGCCCAAGAAGGGACAAAATATTGCAAACACTTATCTGAAAAAGAATTTTTGATAATTTCTTCAACTTATACAAATACTTTTTATGATGTACAATAAAAATCTTATTAAAAAGTGGGCAAAGTATCTGAGCAATTAATGTTTTAATTTATCAATAACTACTTTACACTTATATATTGAAGATTAAGTACAGAATTCTATTAAAAGTGATGGCCTATTTAGTTCTCTACACATTTATTAGTTTCCCTTCTAAAAGGGGATTATTTTGGCCTCAAAAATAAAATGATGGTTTTAAGCAATCAAATTTAATTTACTAGGAATGGAACAACATCCAGAAATGTGATGAGAGTGTTAATAGTATATATAACTACCACCAAAGATAAATAAAATAAAAGCTAAAACAATAGTGTTAGCCTAGTATGGTAACTCACACACACTTGGAAACCCGATAGTTGATCACCTGAATAAGAGGATAAAGAGTCAGTGGCGGATGCCTTAAGCATCCACCTGCCATCTCGCTGTCTCTATCTCCCGTGTGACTCTCTCGCTGAGTCTCATGGGGGAAAAAAAAAAAGAGGTTGAAGAGTCTGAAGTGAGTCTGAGCTGCATAGCTGGAGACCTTCATAGGTTATATAGCAAGATAAAAACAGTATTTTTTTTTAAAAAGAATATGATTTTTGTTTTATTTTACCTCTTCCTGTCCATATCTATGTTACACACAGAGACAGAGACACAGAGAGAGACAGAGACGAGAGAGAGATGAGAGAGAGAGAGAGAGAGAGAGAGAGAGAGAGAGAGAGAGAGAGAGAGAGACAGAGAGACAGAGAGAGAGAGAAGGAAGGGAGGGAGGCAGGGAGGGAGGGAGGGAGGGAGAGAGAGGATCTATTTCTTTATAACCAAATAAGACTCCATTGTATATTAGTAATTCCTTTTCTTTATCGATTTTTTATTCATCCATTCATCTGTTGATAGACATCATGGTTAGTTCCAAAGTTTGACCAATAGAAAGTTGACTAATAAGGTAGGTTTATTACTTAACACACACACACTTAATTTCTAGGTTTTCCACATTATCTATCACAGTTACTGTGGTAATTTACATTCTGTGCAGTAGTATATAATGTTTCCTCTTTCTGACATAATTCACCAGCATTTCTTATTTGTGTTCTCTGTGATCGCCATTATGACTTGCTTCAGTTATAATTCTGATGTAGTCTTAATTTGAACTTCTCTGATGATTTAGAATTTTGTGTGCTTTTGGTATATTTGTTGGATATTTTTATATATTATTCAGAGATCTGTCCGTTACTTTTATTTGTATATTTTATAAATAGATAACCTATGCTTTTGGCGTTCAAGTTTCTTGAGTTACTTAGAGTTTCTAGATATAAGTCCCCTGGCTAAAACCTGGCTGAGAAAGGCACCCCTCTCTCTGAAGCTGTTCACTGTGCTGATCCTAACCTTTCTCCTGTGGAAACATTGGAACTTCACTCCGTCGCATTTATCAGTTCTTCCGTTTACTTCTCAAGCTAGCACAGTCCTTCCAGAATAAATTTGGAACTATCTGGCTTTCTCTGATAACTTGAAGTACTTTCAAAATTATGTTCTTACTTTAAAGAATGTGACATATGCTGAGGTGGTTTTTATATGGAGCGAAGTAGGAGGACCTACCTCCATTCTTCCACCTGTAAATAATGACTGCCTCAAAACCATTTACATCAGAGACTATCTTTTCTCCCATATAGGTTTTTAAATACATTTGTCAAAAATTACAAGGCTTTAGGTATGTGTGCATGCATATGTGTGTGTGTGTGTGTGTGTGTGTGTGTGTGTGTGTGCGCGTGTGTGTGCGCGCGCTGGATTTTCTATTTCATTGGCATACACGTCTGTTTTTGTGCCAATATTATTCTATTTTTAGTGCCATGTCTTCATAAGTTTAACCTGGACTCATGTTTTGTGATACCAGCATCATTACTTCTTTTGATTAGGAATTATTTTTATGTATTCAGAATCAGCTCTGTTTTTAAATAGACAACCCATTTCAAAGAACACTTCTGTCGATTCGGGAACATGAGGTGCTCTGTATTTTTGAATATGTTCTTTAATTTTTTTTCAGTGTTTTAAAGTTTTCATTTGAGAAGTCTTCTACATCCTTGGTTAGATTTATTTTTCTGGGACTATTGTATGTGAGCGACTTGTCCTGACTTTTTCTCAGATACTTCCTGTCATGATGGAGCACATTCATAAACTATAATCTACCCTTTCCCTCAAACTCTAAACAAAACAAAAGCACACCCCAGACCAAAGCCAAAACAAAACAAAGCACATCCTGCTTTAAGTTGCTTTTGTAAGACAATATTTTGTTTCCATTAGTCACTAATACCAGGTTCTAATGTTTTTTATTAATCAGTTTAACATGCTAACTGAGTATACTAAGCAAATGTAAATAACAATTATATAACTAACATGACAGATACCTTTTCTTTTTTACATGTGAAAGGTTCCTTTTCTACATGTGAGTGGTTTATACAAATCCTCCTCAAAATAATCTTTGTCCTGCTAACACTCATTTCCATTTACTGAAATTTAAAAACATCAATTATGTCTACTTTCCATTACCTATTTTTGTTTCTTTATTTTTCATAGTTTAAACTTCTGTACCATACAAACACAAATGTAATTAATTAAGCAAAATTGTATGAAAGTAGTTTTACAAGTCCAAATAGAGCTCCAGTTTAAAAATAAACATTCAAACAATAATTATAAATAATGGTTCAATGTCTCAGAGGATCTTGTCAGGACAGTCCTTTATTTGTGTGAAATCTATCATAAATTTTGAATGAAAACCAAGATACTAAAAGGCTTGATGGAATATTGTTGTCTCTGAAGCTGAAAAAGCGTATCTTCTGACTTTGGTTGCTTTCCTTTTATCTGGCTGCATGCACCGTTTCCCCTTCACACAGCAACCTAAAGCCAGACAAAGAACATTTTCATTATACTCAGAGTGCACAAGTGGCAGATGTCAGGACCCCTTGACAGACAGTCCTGCAGTTGGGAGCACCCAGAGTCCAGACCTGTGCAGGTGGAATTACACGGGCTGACAACATCTACTTTGCTGTGCTAAAAGCTTGGGCTACTGCTCTCTGCTATCCTGTAACAAGCCAAAAGGGAAAAGGCAAAAAAACAAGAGGGGTGGGGAAGGAGGGATTTCTATCACAGAGAGAATAAGTCCTGGCAGGTGAGATTGGACCCATCTTGCATAAAAAACTATCCTAATGAAGAAAATTGTATGTTCTTCTCTCTGCAAACCATGGATATAGGACAAAAGGTATCACATTAGATAAGAGCACAGAAAAACTAAAATCAAACAATCTGGTGGATAGCACTTCACTATCTCTTCCCAGAATGTTTATTCAATATCTGGTTTCAGACAGAATCTAGCTGAGCAGTCACCAAGAGCTGCTGGAAACTGGTTTGCGGTATATTTTTGCTTAACAAACTGATGTTAAAAAACCCTTAACCTAGAACCTCAAATTAAAGGGGTGTTAGCTTTTGAAAATCTTAGCAAATCATGTTTAGGTTCTTGGGATTCATCTATGGTGATCTGTCAATATTTTACTTCTGTGTGCACCACGGTTAGTTCAAAGTTGGCAAGACAGTATAGGAATTTTTTGTCACTAGCAACAGTAACTGGCGATTGGTAATTGATATATAAATCATTGGTAAATGACAGATGTACTCACATTTCTCCCTTGACTTTCTTCGTTTATCAAAACAAAGCCATGTGCATATAACCCAGAGTCTAAGCCCTAAAAGATTTAGGTTTATTAAAAATACTGAAAACATAAATAAAGCTGGAATTGTATTAATTCTTAGCTGTTCTCATATTCTGGTCAGGACTGACTTATCTTCTCTGATGAGGCAAGGAGATTGAGATCCACTCCTAAGGAGCTAATCGCTTGGTTTAGCTTCCAACAATGTAGACTGTGTAAGGCTGTGTTCGGTCATTTTAAGAGTCATATTTCACTGCTCTTAGATGCTCTCACAGAACCGACAACTAAGCGCTCCTCATAGATCACTGAAACCACAGATAAGTCTATGTTATGCTTTCAGTTACACACCATTTCCAACTGTCTGGCTATTTTTATGCTTACCACACTTGTTTGGAGGGATTGAATTGTCACTTCACATTCAGGGGAAGATGTGGCGTTTCAGGTATCATAAGGTTGTGGGGATGGTCAGTAGGAGTGGTGACTCATAATGAAAGCTTCACAGGACTGCAGGGCCCCTTTCCATATGAGGGCATGAGGAGCTTCTGTGGACCAAGAAAAGAGCCTTCACTAGACGCGAAACCTCTAGTCTCCTTGATCAAAGATTTCATGTACTCTTTAATGTCATTTGTTTGTGAGTCCCTCTGTCTGGGTAACTTTGCTGAGGTGTAATCTTTAACTTGTGTTATTCATGAGTTAAAGATACTGCATTATAATTATTGAATTCCTCCATTGGCTAAAATACATTTCCATATTAAAGCTTCATAAATTTCATATACTTACTCTCTCATTACTACTATTACACTACTTAAATCTCTTGGCTATCAACAAGCCAAACCTAACTGAAAATACAATGCATTTACATGGCAGATTCAAAGTAAAAGATTTTTCTTTTGCAAATTAAAGATAAATAAAGATAAACTGATAGTTTAACTGTGTTGTTTGATTTGAGTTACAAGAAACAAATTTATCCTGTTGACTTTGATTCATATTTTTATTATTAATTTTAATATTTCATGTAGAAGTTCAAGAGGAGGTTTTGGGCTGTTAGTTGAATCTGAGTGTTTTTGTAAGGTTTGCACACATTTTCAGGTGAATTAAGCTCTGAGCTTTTAGTCAATTAAGAATCCAAGATGTGCTGCTTTGCTTCCTGACCAAGAGGAAGCCACCATAGTCCAATATTCTAACTCCTTGGAGGGTCATTTTTCCTTAATGGGTTTTACTTGAGTGATCCATTCTGGTTACATAAGATGCGACACAATTAAACACACTCTGTGTAGCTTTGGACGAATGCACACGTGTATCGGAAACAATACATGTCGCTTCCTCATATAGCCTAGAAAAAAAGGAACAAGCAATGCCCGCACACTGCCAATAGCCACTTCAGTGGAGAAGAGCACAGAGGCTGGCTAGGAAAAGAAGAACTTTAACAGAGGAAAATGGCAAGGCTCAGGGAAAGGAGGTCGATTGTTTCTTTAAGGTTAGGAGTCATAAGGCTGATGGGCAATGCGCTGGGAGCTGGAGATGCGATTTGAAAAGAGTCAATTAAGTCCAGAGAGGCAGGGAAGTGGTTCCAGATGGCAGGTAAAACACAAGAGCAAAGGAAAGTGGTGGAGTGGATACAAGGGAAGAGGTGAGGGGTGCCTAGATGAAGACACTAGGGGGACTCCTAAATCTGAATTTAATGATGGAATAAAATAAGCACGCAAAAAAGCAAATGTTCTGAAACAGTTTTCAGTAACAATCCCATGTAACTCAAGATCAGAGGTTTAAGTATATTTGCAACTACTGAGGGTACCAATAACATCATCTTCAACAGCAACCTCTTCTTCCCTAACACCACTCCATCACCATCAAAACCAAGCCATATATATAGCAAGGAACAATTGGCTAATAGTTCATATATAAAATAGCTCAGTGTGTTTTTCCCAGTGTTGTTTAACTTTATAATCAATATTATTACTTATCTTAAAAAAGAGTTACAATCAAGTTAGTACTTGTTTTCCCAGACTTTAACTGAATTACCCATATTATAACAGACCAATTTTCCTCACAAGGTTTAAGAATCCTCTTACAGAAATGTCTTTGTCTCTGTCTACTACTAAGCAACCAGTGTTGTACCTCTTAGAGATTTCCTGATTATAACCTTCTATTCTTTGCTCCAGATGATCAACCCTCTTTAGGTAGGAGCTGTCAACATTAGATAACATATATGTCTCTTTGTTCTCACTTCTAGGTAAGAAGTCTGTCTCTTTATCATATACCAGAATACCAGGGACAGTGAATTTACATTGATTACGCATGTATCCACTGAATGTGTATTGTTGTACAATTAATTGAGAACATGCTAAAGGTTAAACACTTTACAATGTTATAAGGATATAATTACTGATGTCAGGTTTTTTTCTGTCTAGATGTATGAGAACATAAAATTAAAAATGTACCTACAAAACCACATAAGAAAGTAGTTAAAAGATTATAGGGTTAACACGAAATGTTCTGTGTTCTTTAGTAATTAAAGCATGAACAAAATGGTTTTCTGATGTCTTGGGAGTGTCATGTAAGTGTAACACACAAAGGGCCAGAGCTGTGTGGTTCCCCCACCGATCAGGAAACAGCAGGTTCTAAGTGTTCCTTATAACTGTCAAGTTGGGTGTCTCAGAACAGCACAACTCAGTCCCTTGAAAAGGATTTTCCAGTCTCTGTGCTGTCAGTAGTCCACATTGAAATACCCTCAGAATCACACTCAAGGTGTGGCCTCAGAAGTTAGGATGCTGTAACTTGGCTAAGAAACATTTGTGACAAACATTATACAAACTATTGTAACAAGTGTTTCATTAAAAAAAAAAAGGTGTTGGATAAGGAGATACCTTGATACTATAGCTACAAAAGATGAGTCAGCTCCATCTCTCAGTGTGTGTATACATGAATATCAAATTTTGCTTTACGACAGAATGATCTAGTATGGTTTTCATCAAAGGACTGTCTCTAACACACCATTTCCACCATTATCTAACCAGGATGGAAGACTGGAAGCACTGCCTGCACACATATAGGAGGTGGTTTCCACTACAGAGCATAGGTAAGACTTGGGTAGTCAAAGACTTTCACTAGGCTAAAACCCAAGTTAATGCACCTGCTCCTCACTCCTCTCAGAGAATACATTCAATATAAACTACACAATGATATATCATTTTCACTACCCACATTTGTGTGTGTGTGTGTGTCCTGATTCATCATTTCACAGGATTCTATAAATTATCTTTTATTATTAAAATCGCATGTGATGTCAGAAGAAGTTTGAAACATGAAACTATTCATATTATTCTGAAATGAGTTCATAACTTAATTAACTGGCTTTTGTATTTAATTAAACCATAATGGATCAGTCCCCCTCACTATTTCCTCTTGCCCCTCCAATGTCTTCTCCCTTCCTTTTATTTAGCTATATTTGTTATATGTACATATAAATGAGCAAATATTAAAGTATACCCTACTGAGTTCCTTCAGAGTTGCATGCATGTGTATTTTCCCCTAGGGCTGACTACTTGATATTGAGAGCAATCAGGGAGCTCATTCCTGAGGAAGAACTATTCTTCCTTCCTATGAAGTTGTTAGTTTCTTGCAGGCTTTCTGTGCCTAGCCAACCCTGACCAGCAGGAATGAAGACACGGAACAACCGGTTCCTTCTCACAGCAGTTTACTCAGGATGCTTAGTAGTTGGTAGTCAAGATGGCGAGCCCACGATCCCTTCCCGGGCACATCTTATAAACCCTGCCAGGAGCCCATGAACTCATGCCATGTATCATCGCTCCATAGGCTCGTGACACTTGCTTAAGATCAGGCCACCTTGAAGCACAGCCTTCACACCTAATAAGGACTTGCTTATCACTCAGCCCTCGGGTGGCCATTGCCATCTTGGGGCGAGGTTCTTATGGCACCTAACAGCTTTCATCTTCTGAGGGACTCCCTCATGTTTATCCCATCTACACTGAGATGTCAGCTGTTTGTTTGGAATCATTCTGATACTGTTTAGCCAGTTGTGATATTAAAATTTTTAGTGTAGTTTCCCTGTCATAACTAGTAGTGCAATCTCAAAGCAGAGTTCCTAGTCTCCTCATTCTTACACATCATATTCCTTGAGCCTTGGAAGCAGGAATTTTGTAGATCTATCACTGTGGCTGAATACTCCACAGTTCTTTGTTTTCTGAGGTATGATTATGTATCCTTCTATAACAGTCTCTGTCTGCTGAAGAACATTCTTGAAGAGGGGTAAATATTATGCTTATCTGATTAAAAAACAAAACAAAACAAAACAAAAAACCCAGGAGACCTTGACTTTCCACAAAGCAACTGAGGAATACTGACAACGAGAGAAATGCTCTTAGAGAAGATTGGTTATTAATGTCAAATGGCTAACCCTGATAGCCTACATACCAGTATCCTTATACAGACGAAGCAAGCTATATTTAGTAATATATATGTATATACAAATACACATATGCAGGTAACAATGATAATGAAGAAAGAGGCCATAAATTTGAAAAGGATCAAGGAGCACTATGTGAGAAAGTTTGGAGGGAGGAAAGAAAGTGGGAGGGAGATGTAATTATATTGCAATTTCAAAAAAAAAGTTAAACATTCTCATTATAATAGTATAGTTTCTTTTAAAATAGATATTATAAACTAGTAATGTTCAATACAGTTTGATAACTATTTGCTGATGCAGTATAGGAACTAGTGTGTCATCAGTAGGCTAAAATCATCCAATCTTCTACCCTTCTGAAACAGTTAAATTGATGCTCTAGGTCAACATAACTTAATATGTAGGTGTGACTTCTTTTAGACTCATTCTTCATAGCTTTATCCTTGTTAATATTAGGCAATATATATATATATATATATATATATATATATATATATATATATATATATATATTGGCTGTGCCATTTTACTAGTTCAAACCTCATTGGTTTACTTTGCTACACCTCACAGGGTTCAATTGGCTACTATCAAAAAATAATTACGTTTTGCTGATGTTGGGTAAATACAGACTTCTCTTTCTCCACCTCCCCTTCCTTCCCTTCCATCCCTTCTTCTCCCATCTTTTCCCCCTCTCTTTTTTTCTTCCCCTCTTCTACCCCTCTTTCCCTCCTCTCTTTTCTTTATCGCCTCCTGTTCCTTTCCTTTTTTTCTCTCCATTTCAGAAGGAGATTGAACCTGGGGCCTTGTGCATAATATACAAGAATTCTATTACATATCTCAATTGAAAATCTTGTGTTGTTTTTCCTTCATCTCATCTACCATCATTTGTTACTATAAAAAATATTTTGTCTCTATTTGTTTCTCATTTTCTTGGATAATTACAAGTAAACACTGTCTTCTTTCCTATGCTTTGTACAGAATTGCATAGTACTACTGCCACAAGCTTATAATAACTTTATGAGTAAGCTTCAAATGTATTTACTTCATGAAGGATGCAAGAAAATATTAAAATTTCCCTTTTTGCTTATATTTTATTTTAGAGCACAAATGTTCTTCAAGTTTAAAGTTCTAATCATGTAAGTAGGTGGTTAAATTATCACAATTACTGATTAGTAGAGAAAATCAAGAGAAGTCTTTATTTTTTTGATTATATGGCATAATAAGAGATCATGTCTGAATAAAATCAGTTGCTCCTCATGTGTAACTAGTAGTCTCCTTATCTATTAACCTTCAAGAATAGAGGATACTGACTGAAGCCCAAGTTGTCAGCTATCATAGCTTTCTGTAAATTGGATCTAAAAGGAGTCTGTTGCCTATGGAAATCTCTGGCTTGAAAACTCTGAAGAGGAGAAAATTAATGTGTCAACTGATAAAGCATTATTGTATACATAACCATCTTTCTGTACTGAAAATGAATTCTTCAGAAACGCTGTAGTCCAATGTAGAGGCAGTATGTAGCATCCACTTTAAAGAAGAAGAGAAAAATAAAGTATGCATGCTAGATCACAGGATAAAGTCTGTTAGGAAGGATGATACACTTTCACAATCACAAAAGTAGACTTCTAAGAGAGCAGAAAAAGTAGAAGGGATTAAAATGCTTATCTCAAGAATGATGGCCATGTTAGGTTGGGTAGGACAATTCAATTTTTGCAGCGCAGCTGCTGCCGCCACCACTACCTCTTCCTCTTCTTTCTCCTCTTCCTCCTCCTTTGCCTCTTTATTCTTTTTCTGCTATTTCATGTGTTCCACTTCTATGCAACAGTAAGTTACAATCTCTCTTACCTTAATGTAAAAGTGGAAAAGAAAAACTGGGAACGTAATTACATTTTACATTTTAATCCTACAGCATCTTTCAGCTATTGCTACAATAGAGGAAGCAAACAATAGCCTTTTCTATCCCCATTGCTCGTCTTTTTGTGTTTCATCAATAAGAGATACCTGGGAATGATTAGAAAACAGTCACAGTCTTGTAAATGGCTGAACTAAACTTTAGTGTATTTTGATTAGTATTGAGACATGCATTAAAGTTACAAAATAAGGATCTTTCTTTCAACACATCTGATTTGCTACTTTTCATCAATCTCTTTATGAAGTCACAGCAGGATATTTGTTAGAGTGATAATAAGTGGTGAGGTGTTATTATGTTCATTCTTAGAAATCATAGTGTCCAATCTAATTTTATAATAACAATCATAATGCTCTCTGTAGTTGAAAATACTCCTGAAATAATCAAACTGCCAGTAAAGTAAGTGGAGTTGTGATGCGTAACTGTGCTGATTTAGAATTCTTTTTTACAGTAGTTGTGACTTGACCCAAAGACACAATATTTTTTACTTAACCTTAAATGATATAAAATGTTAATTTATTTTTTACCATAGTGAAGAAAAGCTATATTCTTAAAATAAACTTTTATTTTAGCTTTTATTTTTTTGATCCCAGGTAAGTTTCTTTGTAAACCATTTCCCAGAAGGAAATGTGTTCACTGAATCTCCTTATTCACACATCCCATCTATGTTTCCTTAGAAAATCTAATAAAATCTACACTTAACAGTTTAAAATGACTGCAAATATAACTTAATAAGAAAGTAACAACTCAATTAAAAGAAGAAAGGGTGGAGGAAAATTATAAATATTATATATTTTACTACCCATATATAAATTATTCTTCAGCCCTTAAGCAATCTTCACTTTTGAATCTCAATATTTTTTTATTTGTTTCTTTGTATGACTTACAGGTAACATAAAGCGTTTATACGTAATTCATACTTCTAAGACTTTCTAATCTTGTTACTACTGATAGTTTGAAACAAATATGGGTTTCTTTTTGACTACAGTATCCCTGAATTTTACTTATATAAAGCCTAACAATAGAAAACTTCACTAAACTTTATAATAAGTACCATGGGGTTCTCTCTCACAAGTTGTGCTGGCTAGCTTTATGTCAACTTGATACAAACTGTATACATCTGAGAAGAGGGAATCTTACCTGAGAAAATGTCTCCATATGATTAGGCTGTGGACTAACCTGTGTAGCATTTTCTTAATTGGTGGTTGATTGTAGCTGGTGCCATCCCTGCTTAGGTGGTCATGATTTCTGTAAAAATGCATGCTTAGCAAGCCAAGAGAAGGAGGCCAGTAAGCAGCACCTCTCCATCACTCTGTATCAGCTCCTGCCTCCAGGATACTGCCCTGTTTGAGTTCCTGTCCTGACTTCCTTCATTGATGGCATTGATATGGAAGTGTAAGCCCAATAACACCTTCCTTCCCAACTTGGTTTTTGGTCATAGTCTCTTGTTTTAGCAACTGAAAATGTAAATGAGACAGATGTAGATAGCAAAACCATTACAAAAGTCTGTTATGTACATGACAATTTTCCAAGATAAAAAGTCTTCTTTTGGTATCTGCAGAGTAATGTTCAAACACTCCCAGGAATAATAAATGTGTACACTCTAGTGCTCTAAATAAGTGAAATGGCATACATAGTGGGAAGAAATATTTGCTAACTATACATCTAACAGACTATTAATATTTAACAAATATAAACAATTCAAGCAATAGATAACAGTAAGTTAGGAACTCAAATTAATATATGAGGTATGAAATAGACTCTTCTCAAAGAAATGATAAATACAAATGGTCAAAATATAAGAAAAATGTTCAATTTCACTAGCTATCTGAAAACATGTAAATATGAAGTACCACAAGATTCTGTCTTACTTTAGTCAGAATGACAATCATTAAGAAAAAAATAATATAGAATACTGGGGAGGATATTGAACAAAGACAATCTTATACATTGCTGGAGAGAGTATAAATTAGTTTAGCAGCTACAGAAATCAATATAGAGCTTCCTTAAAAACAAAACAAAACACACATAATCATACATAATTCTTAGTATTTAATGTCTGAATGTTAACAAAATAATTTACTCTGTTAGTAAGAACAAATAATTTATTGCATATATCAAATGTTAAGAAAAATTATAATATAAGATCTTTTTAATCAAATTATTTTTGCGCCTTAAATAAAAAACACTCTCTGGATATGCCAAAGAATAGTATAGTTTGTCTTGAGGCTTCCAGTCCAGGTTTCTGAGAAACTACCAAATTGATTGGTAAAATGGTGTACAAGTTTTTACGTCACCAGCAATGAAGGGTTGTGTTCGTCTTGCTCCACAACCTGGCAAGCATGAGCTGTGGGTGGTGTTTAGATCTTACCTATTCTGACAAGTGCAAGATGGACTCTCATAGTCATTTTGATTTGCATTTCCTTGATGACTAAGAACGTGATCATTTTTTAAAAGTGCTTCTTGGCCATTACAAATTCTTCTCTTGAGAATTCTGTTTAAATCTGTACCCATTTATTAGTTGGGTTATTTAGTTTGTTAGTAGCTAGAGTCTTTGTGTGTGTGTGTGTGTGTGTGTGTGTGTGTGTGTGTGTGTGTGTGTGTAGGAGTATCTGTGGATGTTTTTAATCTTGTTGATTTTCTCAAAGAACCAAATCTTTGCTTCATTGACTCTTTGTATTCTTCTGTTTGTTTATATTTTATATTTTATTGATTTCATCCTTGAGTTTGATTATTTCCTGCCATCTACTTCTCGTGGATGTGTTTGCTTCTTTTTGTTCAAGAGCTTTCTGATATGATGTTATGTTGCTAGTATAAAATCTCCTCAATTTCTTTAAGACACTTAGTGCTATGGACTTTCCTCTTGAACTTCTTTCATGTGTCACATATATTGTGCAATTCATTTCGTTAAATTCTAAAATATCTTTAATTTCGTTTGACTACTTTTCCTTGATTCAGTGATCCTTGAATAGAGAGTTGTTAAGTTTCCATGATTTTGTAGGCGTTCTGTTATTTCTGTTGTGTGAAATCCAAATTTCATCCAAGGTTGCTCTGATAAGATACAGGGCCCATATTTCAATTTCTTGTGGTATCTGTTGACATTTGCTTTGTAACTGAGTATATGGTCAATTTGAAGAAAGTTATATCAGATGCTGAGAAAAGGTAAACAGTTTTGTGTTTGGGCTAAAAACGTTCTGCAAATATCTGTTAGGTCCATTTGATCATATGTCTGTTATGTACATTAATCTCTATTTAGCTGATGTCTAGATGACATGTCTATGGTGAGAATTGGGTGTTGAAGTCTCCCCACTATTAAATGGGTTTTAATGTGAGATTTAAGCTTTAGGATAGGAGTGTTCCTTTTACAAATGTCAGTGCACTTGCATTTGGAGCATAGATATTCAGAATTAAGATGTCTTTTAGTAGAATTTTCCTTTCATGAGTATGGAGTTTCTCTTTCTATCTCTTTTAATTTTGGTTAGAAAACTACATTTTATTAGATGCTAGAATGGCTACTCCAGCTTGCTTCTTGAGTCTATTTGCTTTGAAAATTTTTTTCTAGCCCTAGACTCTGAGATAATGTCTATCATTGTTGCTGAGGTATATTTCCTGTATGCAGCAAAATGATGAATCCTGTTTTCATATCTATTCTGGTAGATGGCTTCTTTTGTGTGTGTTTGGGGGGGGGGAGGATTGAGTCCATTGATACTGAGAAATATTCAAGATCAATGTTTGTTAATTCCTGTTATTTTGATGTTGGTTGTTATAATGTGTGTTTCTCTCTCTCTCTGTCTCTGTCTCTGTCTCTGTCTCTCTCTC